>NC_041386.1:548924962-548937418 GCF_002162155.2 Triticum dicoccoides | reverse complement strand
CGTCCCCCGCTCCACTGCCGCCGATGACCCCCCGCACCCTCCCCGACCCGCTCCCCCGTCACAAATGAATGCAACTAAAATTGCAAAAAAAACAAATTTGATTATATTTTCAAATAACAAATTTGATGATATTTTCAAATAATAAATTTGATCTATTTTTTAAAAAATTATTACTATTTTTATTAAAAAATATTAATGTTTCATATTCATATTAATTTTCTAAAAAATTATTAGATGCAACAAAAAATAAAAAAATTACTTATGGCACCCCTCTGGCTGGTGCACCATTGCTATATATATAAAAAAAGATTACTAATGGCGCACCTTTTGCTGGTGCGCCATTGCTATATAAAAAAATGATTACTAATGGCGCACCGACCGCGGGTGCGCCATTGCTATCTAAAAAAACATACTAATGACGCACCGCCGCGGGGTGCGCCATTAGTAAGCTCCCCCCCGCACTAAATCCCCAACCTCTCACATTTCTCTCTAATCTCTCCCCCTGTCTCATCTCACCCGTGCCCGACCACAACCGACCACCACCGCCCCCTTGCTCGCCGTCCCGGCCCGTTCTCGCTGCTCCCCATGCTCGCCGTCCCTGAGCCGAGCGCCGCCTCCCTCGCCGTCCCCCCTTCGCCCGCGGCCGGGTTCGCCACCTCGCGTCTGGCCTCCCTCGCGCTCGGCGGCTTCCTCATCTTCCTCAACATCTTCGCCTTCCTCCTCGCCGTCGGCGCCGAGCAGCGACGCAGCACCGTACGCCTCCCCGACCCTCCCACCCTCCTCCTCCCCTTGCCCCCCGCCTGCACCAGGGCCGACGGCCCCTTCTCTGTCTCGTAGGGCAAGGTGGTGCCGGACGAGTACGGCGAGCGCTCCTACTGCCTCTACGACACCGACGCCTCCACCATCTACGACGTCTGCGCCTTCTTCGTGCTCCTCCTCGCGCAGCTGCTGGTCTCCGGCGTCACCCGCTGCCTCTGCTTCGCCGTCTTTGCCGTCTCCTGGTGCGCCTCGCTCAAACCCTAGATCGATCTCGTTCAATCTCAAGAGCACATTTGATCTGTCCAGTCTGATTCGATAGTACTAGCAAGCCTTTGCATTAGTTCAGTGTACTAGTATAGTGTACTAGTATTCGAAGTACTCTGAATTTAGTTCAGTGTACTAGTATGAACACAAGTGTTGGTGGCAGCACTACACTTCATCATTTGCATTAGTAATGTATGGGTGAGAGAAACAAAATTTGAATGGGAAAGGGAACTTCCAGTCCAAGTTTTAATTATCACCTGGGTATTCAGAATTCAGTGCAAGCACTAAATTCAGTACTAGGTTTTGTTCCTACGCTTCTCTGCATCATCAGTTCATTAGTAATTCAGTACTAGGTTTTAATTGTCACCTAGAAACAAAATTCATTAGTAATGTATGGATGTTTTGTTAGTACTAGGTGATTGAATTTCTCTAGAGATGATTCACGACATCTTCAATGACAATGGCCATGTATCATTAGAATATGAAAGCTGAGAGTTGCCACAGGAACCATAACAAATATGCTAAAAAAGCTCCCCAAAATGTTCTTTTCTCTGAATAACTTGATACTGGTTATCGCTACCAACTATAATCTTTGGTGGTATTTGATACAGTTGGTCCATCTTACAACACTGGGACAACATATTTTTTTGAAGCAGACAACTCCATTTTTTTCTTTTTAATTGGATCTTATTTGGTGGATACCTTGGGCTACAAAAAAGAAAAGAGAGATGTGCTCTGACTGTTGGTGCAGTGTCATGAATCATATCTAGAGAAATTCATGGCTAAAAACAGGGCATAATCATGGACTAGTATCATTAGCTAGCTGGCTGGGTGGCCAGTTTAATTTGGGAGGCCCATTGATTGTGTGTGTCAATGGAGCCAGCCAGCCAGCCATCTCTGCATCATCGACAACACTTTTTTCCTGCCATGCTTCCACCTTTCAGTACTAGGTTTTAGAGGCACATGTTATAATGGTGGTCAGATTGCAATTGATAGCTGCAGATCCTACCTGTATGTATGTGTATCTTGCCTTCTTAACAGAATGGTGTCATCATCAGAACAAAGCTGCTGCAAATGCATACCTTTTTTTACAAGTGCATCTGCACCTTCTGATCCATTCAGAGTTATCATAAATATATTTCCAAGGTTTTTTTTCATTTCACTATAGAGTCTTTGCTTCTGGACTCAATGCACATGCTCCATGAAAGTAAATTGCCATGGTCCAAATGTAGCAGAAGTTTCAAGTAGTGTTTTGTTTCTGTGTTTGAATAGGCAGCAAACTTTCTATTCTTTCTGTGTTTGTACAGACTTGCTAAACTATTGATGATTTTTTGTTGGGTGACCTATTAGATCTGGAATGGAAGCTCACATAAGTTGAGCTGATTTTTGTCCATATGAAAGCAGAGGACCATATGGTCTGTGGCATTTTCATCCATATGAAAGTAGAGGCACATTGTGGTGCTAGTTTGCTGGGTTTTGTCTCCGACCTTCGTGTCGTGATGATTTTGCAGGTACCCCGAGAGGCCCTTGAGTTTGCCGGAATGTCGATTAACTTCCGTTCCGGCAAATTCGGGTACTCCATATGTCCTATTTTCAGCAAAGGTCATGCTGAAATTTTCCATGAATTTTAGCATGACTTTGCTAAAAATCGGACATATGGGGTACTTGCTACTAATGCATGGGCCGGGGTATCTTAGTACTTAATTAAGTAGGATCAACTGCCCCTTTATTCTTGCTGCATTAAACCATAGGTGGCAATAGAGCCAAGTGATTAGGCCCAACTTAGAGTCGACAAACCCTAAATGATAAAACCTTGGCTTTTAGGGTGCCTCGGTGTCGATGAGAACCTAAATGATGTACGCTTAGGCTTTTAGGGTGCCTCGGCATCGACAAACCCTAAATGATAAAAGCTTAGCTTTTAGGATGCCTCGGTGTCGACAAACCCTAAATGATGAGACCATGATCTTGTTCCTTGACAATAACCAACTTTTTGACCAAACTTTTTTCCTATTTAGAGCAAAACATGGCCCACAACGATGAGGCCGGTGGTTCGGGCGGCAAGCAATTCTGGGAGCTGTCCCAGGAGTTGGAGGAAGAACCTCACCGCTATGAGGACGCCACGGAAGACACCGATCCTGACTACACAACCCTTAGTGGCGTCGGGGATGACACCACTGATGGTGCCGCCGAGGATGCCACCACCGATGATGGCGGCGCACACACAGATGGCAGCCAACCGAAGAGGCAACGGAAGGACCGGCGCCCGAGCGTGCTCGGCACTGTCAAGGAGGAATTTACTGAAGTGAACTCCGACGGGCATCCGACGGCGCCCAAAGAAGTAGTCAAGGGGTACTCGGTTCAGCTCGGGTGCATTCTCCGGAGCACCGTCTCGATCAACACCGAGAACCTAAGGCATAAGGACCGAGGGAATTTGCGCAGCCTCCTCTTCACGAAGCTGCACGAACGATACTAGTTCCCCGCTGAGTTTGCAAACACACGCCTCTCAGGGAATAAAGTGAACAGTGCCGCCCTCACGAGGATGAGCACGGCCCTGTCTACTTGGAGAAGCACGGTGAAGGCAATGATTGAAAAAGGTGATAGTTATGAGAAGATCAAGGAGAAATATCCTTTGATGAGCGAAGATGACTACAAGGAGTTCAAGATCAAGTGCGAGAGCAGCGCAACCTCCGAATCAAGTCAGTAGGGGAAAGAAATGCGGCAGTTGAACTTAGGGGTCCACCAACTCGGTCCTGGCGGTTACAGAGTGGCAGAGCCTATATGGGACAAGGAGGACGCGGAGCATGCCGAGCAAGGCCTACCGCCCCGCTTCAAGAAATACCGTGACAAGCAGACCAGGAACTTTCTCAGGGCCCGGTACAAGGAGGACCCGGTAACAAAGGAGCTTACCACGGATCCGAAGACCAGGGCGCTTGTGCTTGTTCTGGTAAGGAATACACCCCCGCGTAATTAGCTCCATATGGTTGCATTCTAATTAATCCCCAATATTTCTAAATGGTTCACGTTCCTTTCGCAGGACACAGAAAGCAGTAGCGCGGGGTCGTCTCAGAGCTCCCCTTTCGACACCCCTTTAAATAGGGCGTTGAACGTAATGAAAAACAAGGATAAGCTCAGTAAGCCGACGTTAGCTGGTTGTGTGGCCGGCAAAGGCTTGTCCACAAAATGGTCGTCATACTATACCGCTGGTGGGCGAAAGGAGAAAAAGACCAGCACGGAAAGCCAGTTGCGCGAGGTTGAAGCACTCAAGGCACAAGTGACGCGGATTCCGGAGATTTTTCAAGAGCAAGTGCAATAACAACTAGGAACGACGCTCAACGCCATGGTGCCTACGTTGATTCATGGGATGACGACGTGGATTGCGGGCGGCCAACAGGGGCCTCCCCCGGTTCCCAGCTTCATGGCCAGCAACTCGCACAACGCGCAGGCGGCACCATTGGTGTCTTCGGCGACGCCATTGGTGTCTCCGGCGGAGGCGGTATTCGTGTCTCCGGCGCCGGCACGGGCATTGGAGCTTGATGCACTCGGGTGTACGCCGGCCGGCACCTCGCCAGCAAGCGCCCCCTCCGTTAGTTGCACGCCCGCCGTTGGTGGTGCCTCGACATTAGCCGAGCTCGACGGCATCATCGTAACTAAGCCTCTCGGCCGATGACTTCATCTCCTTGCCTTTGATTGGGCATCCCTGACACCCTACATGTTTTCGCAGGGCGCCGCCGACGTTCCTTGCACTCTCCTACACTTCGTTGGCGGCGAGTTGGTCGATGTCGCCAAGGGCAGAATCATTCAACCGGGCAACCCCGTGTTCCACGGTAATCCGATGCCACCCACAATGTATAGGGTTGAAGTGGTTTGGGTGCTGCCAGGCTGTGAGGAGCTGTTACCTCCGATTCGACCCGCTGGGGCTGACGAAGAAGATGAGATGACCCTCAGCGCCTGCGTAAGCTGGCCCCTGCTTTGGCCGAAGAGCCAGATTCATTTTGGGGCGGGGGACACCACCCCACAGACAAGACCGCCAGTCGTGCCGGCGCCAAGCCATGGCAAGAACGCCGCAACGCTACCGGACATGCTGGACATCCCTATGGCACAGGATCCAGACATGCATATGGCACAGGATCCGGACGACGACAATGACGACGGTACATTTACCAACGTCGATAAGTACTTTGCCGAACATGGGTACGGTGACGAGTTCTGCGGGCCTCCTTCTCAAGAACCCAACCAAGACGACCGCGATATAGCTGGTACGGCGGAGAAACCCAATTGCAACAGGCGTCGTCTAGCGTTCAGTTCTCAGGAGACGCCTCCAGCTGCCGCCTTCACCGAGCCTCAGATAGCTGAGGTGCGAAATATTATCAGCCCCAACATGCTCGAGAAGGCAGTCTGTGAGCAGAACTCGGTCCCATTACAGCAGATCAAGAAGAAGGGACAGAAACGAAAGACTAAAAAGGGCGCCGGTGCGAGCCAGCCGGCACCGAGTACGATCCATGCTCAGGACGGGCCACCTTCACCTAAGGATATCTCGAGGAGGGTGCATGTGGCGGGTAGGGCGATGCTACCGACAAATATGCTCAATGTTGCAACCGGTGCTATGCGGAGTCTGCATGACAGTGTTCTTTCTTTGGAGAAGCGGCGTCTCAGAGAGAATGATGTGGCATACCCGGTTTTCGTGGCCAAGGTGCCAGAGGGCAAGGGCTTTGTGGATGGCGCCATCGGGGGTACGATCGTCCAGCGGTTTGATGACATCTTTGCTATGTTTAACCTTCATCCGCTGCACTACACCTTCGTTCGGCTGTTTTCGCTGAGTATGGAGATGCAGATCATTAGAGACAAGACCCCGGACATCGTGATAGTCGACCCCTTCTACATGCGTGCCAAGCTCTTGGGCAGCGCTGGGGACCGCCAAGTAGCGAGTTCATACCTTGAATGCGTCATTCTGGCAAACCCAGATAAGGATAACTTCCTCGTGCCTTACTTTCCCGAGTAAGTCATCCCCTAACCGCCCCGTAACATATGATTTCTTAGATTTCGATCGTTCTTTTTTTTCTAACATTCCGTGTTCTGTGCTGTGACACACATTGCACACTCATCCTCTTAAGCCCGAAATATTCCATGGCCACGTATTTCGACCCGAACCGTGACTCCAAGATAGACTACACAAATATCAAGAAAGTTCTTATGATGTTCTCCCCGGCTACGCAAAATCTGGAGGTACCTTCACCAGGCCAGTTCGTAGGTACGGCAGGCATGTGTTCGCCCACAATACTAAGTTCTGCTATGTCAAGCAGCCGCCTGGCGGTCAAAAGGATGCCTACTATGCCCTCCATCACATGCCGGTGATCGTACGGGACCATCATCACCTTCTGCTACCAGATAATCTCAAAGATTGGGCCGCGAGCTTGTCGGCAATCCAGGATGCGGACATCAGGCAAGAATTCTTTCACATCCAGTCGGAGTTTGTGGACATCATCCATCAAGATGTCCTTCATACCTCGGGGCAGTTCTACCTCAGATATCAACCATCCAACAGTGAGATAGACACAACGCTACAAATGCAGGCTGATAATGCCCGTGATTTCATGACCATCACGACAGACGGCGGCTTCATCCACGCTCCGGTCTCATGAGTCGAGTCGAAAGTAGTGATGCTATGTGTAGTTCTGAAACATTGATTGGCTCATGTTGTAATTAAACTTTAATGAATTGTATGTCTCTTTGGTTTGGACAGTCGTTCAACTTAGATGTAATCGATGCTATTTATTAGTAGGACCATGAATCGTGCTATTAATGTCTTGCTTTTCTCTTCTGATCCTTTTGTTGCATACTTATATATTGCTTATGTATTGTCTGTTGTTTGGCTTGTGCATAGAGATGCCGTCGTATGTCGTGTACAAGGGTAAGGTTCCCGGAGTCTACGACGTCTGGGAGGAGCGTCGGAGACAGGTTCACCGTTTCAGCGGTAACAGTTACAAAGGGTACACCACTAGGGCGGAGGCGGAATCTAGATACGCCCGCTATCTAGCGGGAGAGAGGAGGGAGCGTTGGAGGAACCGGATGAAGAGCAGTTTCATCATGATGATGCTCATCGTGATGACCGCAACTCTCTTCTATGTGATGGTAGTTTAGATGATCGATATCGACTTGTAATGTGAAGACAAACTCGCTACTCGCGTTCTCGAGACTTGTAATGTTCTATCTTTGTTCAGTCTTTTGAATTCGGAGACTAATATGATGAATTGTACTCGGAGACTAATCTTCTATTGTATTTGATGAATCTGCTGTTGCTGTGTGGTGCTATCTATATTCTGTCCAGTAATATATTTTGTATTCTGTGCAAAAATCAGAAAAGTAAAAAAAATAAAACCTAATATTCATACTAATGGAGCATCACCTCACAGTGCTCCATTAGTATACCAAAGGATACTAATGGCGCATCACTACACAGTGCGCCATTAGTATGCCAAAGGATACTAATGGCGCATCACCCCACAGTGCGCCATTAGTATGCCAAAGCACATGGGTAAATATGCCCCCCTGGGAGGCATACTAATGGCGCATGGTGGTCTATACTAATGGCGCACGGCATGGTGCGCCATTAGTAAAAAATACTAGTGGTGTGGTACTAGTGGCGCACCAGTAGTGCGCCATTAGTAGGCAAAACTGGTGCGCCACTAGTAGGCCTTTTCCTAGTAGTGACTGTCATTTAACTAGTAGTGACTGGGAGGCATACTAATGTCGCATGTTGGTCTATACTAATGGCGCACGGCGTGGTGCGCCATTAGTATCTAGCACACCAGTGGTGCGCCATTAGTATATAATACTAGTGGCGTGGTACTAGTGGCGCACCAGTAGTGCGCCATTAGTAGGCAAAACTGGTGCGCCACTAGTAGGCCTTTTCCTAGTAGTGTCTACGGGGTTAAGAAACTAGGCCTTCTCATCTATCTATCAGGATGACGTGTTACTAATCCATAGACTTATAGGATTGATGGATTCATGTCTCAGTTCAGTTTCTAGTACTTCCGTGTGTTCATAGTTGGTCTCGGAACCTTGATATTGTGATGTTGAGTGGTTATGCCACAATTTTTGCAGGATGTCTCAAATATTTTTGAGCATTTACAGCCGTTATGCTGTCCGAGTCATCCCAGGTTTCCAAACAATCTGATGCATTTGTAAATTCCTTCTTCCCGTTTTCGATGTTCCTTTGGTCAGAATAAGCACACTAACCGGTGCATTGAGGTACTCTATTGCCTCGGTTTATATGTTGGAGCTATTATTATGACCCTAGGTGTTTTAGGGAGTCACCTAGTGATCTAGCCATGTTTTGTATCCCCAGTGTGTGATTCTGGCCATTATTCTCGAAAGCATCCCGTGATGCCATGTAGTAGTAGGTATTCTATTCATGGGTTCTTGAACCCGAGATTCACCCTACTTACCTCATGTCGATAGTGTTGCTAGTTCCTTTAGGATATTAGTAACCTTTGCGATAGTCCTCGAAGTTCGTGGTACATCCTTCTTCCAATTACCATGAACCATTCTTGGCAGGAGTTCTTTTAAACCAAAAGGTCACGACCAGAGTGCTCTTGATGAGTTCTCCATTCTATATTGTGAATCTGCCAGTTCTACCCCTTTCCGCATGGGTTATCCGGAAGAAATGTTGTGCTTCGCTCGACATACTAATCTTTGCATCCACAACTCAGAAAAATATATGTTCCTTTGGGTTGTCCCTCTTTAGTTGTATCTTGATCCCCGTCTATCAATTTGTAGTCAGGAGTAGTCATGCACTCGTGTTATCGATGCCTATTACTCTTGTGGTTTGTCAAGCAATTCTATTCCAGAATGACTAGGAGAAACAAACTCCAGTACCTCATCCACATCTAGAATTGGGTCAAAGCAGTTGTATTCCGCAGATCAAATGCCAATCCAACTTTTGATTCTGTTCTACCCTGAAGTATTGCCCTCTTGATGTCAGGAATGTCATGATAATTGCACCAACTCTTATGAATTCTTGATGCAGTGATACTTCTCGCCATCATCATTCTCTCCTCGGTTCCGTGTTGTTGCAACCGGAATACCAGCAAGTGAACCGTGATGTGTGAAATCAATACTCCTAGCAACTAGTTGCTTGGTAGTAAATGTACAATATTCTCATTCTAAGTGTGTTGGTTATTGACTCATCATTCTAAGATAGATTGTGCTACCTAGTCCTTATTTCCGGTGCACTCTTCGATCAATGAGTTAGGATTATTCAATCCCTTGCTTATTTATTCATATCATCTTACTCTAAAAAGCAAGATTTTTCTCGAGCTTAGTAACATATCGGTGGTTCGTGATGTTCCGAATATCCTCTCGGAAGTATTACCAAGTTGTCACCTGACCGCTATGTTGAGTTCATGATCATGCTAGTTTTCCTCCAAACCACCCATTCTCCAAGAATCTGCGTTGGATACCCCTGAGCTAGTTGGTTAAGCTAAACAATGACTGGAGAGTTGGAAGATAAAAGCTTGTCTGACTTAGTTCATGTTAAGGGATATCTTTTGTGTGTGTGTGTGTGTTGAAGAAAGATGACATCTTCATTGATTGATCCTCGTGATCAACTGTTGGTGCTATTGTCTTAACCAATCTTTGATTTGAGTATGGGCTAGCGTCAAATCAAATCAGAACCAATGATATTCGTAATGTTGTCTTACTCGTGGTTGTTCCTCGAGCATACACCATTATATCTTTTGGGTCTGACTAATGCTAACACCTTGTTCACATGATTGTGGAGTTCCATTTATATGGAAACCTGGATGAATTGTTGTTGAGCCCATCGACAACATATTTGTCTCCTCCATGATTTGGTTGAACATTACACTAGTGTTGGAAACTTTATAAGCATTATCTTCGTGTTCCATTCATGAAGCATATGTTCGGATGAAAGGAGTGACTTCCTCTAATTCATGTGCATTTGATGTAAGTTGCCGTCGTGAATTCGAGAAAGTTTGTTTTGCTTCCTCTGGAATCATCCCAAGTCAGTCATGCATGTGTGAAGTATTCTATGGTCTGATAGACTGATCATCTTCATTCTATATGTATCCCTAGCACACCAAGCCACTAACTGATTTGTTCAAGGAGAAGAAGTTCCTTCATAAGAGCTAATCATATGACTTATGCAAGGACTTTGTTATCCGTGATGATGGTTCCCAACTAGAACTCGATAGTGTTTTATTATAAGACTACTACGTGGTCATGCTTGTCTGGGACAACGTGTTCACATGTTGTAGCAAAACCAGCTCATGTTCTGTAGCTTGCTATCATAGTTCATCTCCCGAGAATCTCGCAACGTCATCTCGTCGATTTGTGTTGCAAACTTTCACTTTTCTTTATAGATTCGATGAGTCTGGAATATCCTGACACCTACCAGATCTGAATCTCAGGCAGATGTGATGGTTGGAACGTGTCCCAAGAATTATAATATTGGTCTCTCGGTAACCCGGTAACGTGGATGTCGTGGCCAACACACCTAGCCGGAAGGCCTATTATTGTAGTATCTTGTTTGAAGAAGTTGGCCACCTCCCCATAAGGATCTCGTAGGATTTATTCCAATAGTAGTTCCTTATGGATTTTTGTGTTTCCGAAGTCTGACCTTTTACTTGATGTCCTAGATACCAAACCATATCAATAAATGGGTTATGCTAGCACATCAAGGAGAACATTTGAAGCGGAGTGCTAAATGTATCTCGGTCGATCATCCAGATTTTGATCCCTTGGCCTTGCTAAGGTGAAATCTGAGAAAGTGTTATCTTTCTTTGCATCTGCATCTTCCACCATTATTCATCATGGTATCATGTTGTGTTGCCAGGATCCTTGACACGAATATTGGTAAAACCTTGATGAATACGGAAATGCCCAAGTTCTTGAGAGCACGTGCAAGAACTAGGATCTATCGTCGGCATTAATTGGGATCCGCTCTTAGTTTCTTCGATTATGCCATAACCTTTCAAACAGTGGAATCTCTCTCTACTGTTGGGTTTCTCCCCAGTTACTAGAATCATTCCCAGCATTTGCATTTTGTTCCCAGCTTGCACCGCCATTGTGTCATCCTACTACGGACTACCCTTCTCAGTAATTACTAACCAGGATCATATTCAAAGTGGTCCTACCACGGGTTCCATCCATTTCCGAAGATAAGCAAAAAATCATCCATTGGGTCGTCTTCAACAAGATAGTCCACATCATCCATCCTAGTTTGAGTATGCCATTCTTCCGAACTCCCTCAAACGATCGATGGTGATTTTCCTTAGGCTGGTATAAAGAGTTTCAATGATCTAGATATCAAAAGTAATTCCTTTTGCCACTTAAGGGAATAATCCTACGAGTCACCTCCTCTAAGGTGCCCCGTTATGGGATCATGGTAATTGTTTCCTCGCTACCTTGAAACCCTCTTCAAATTGTTTCTCCATCCCTTTGGATGTATGTTTCATGTCTCAGCTCGAGAGATGTTTCTACGTCTCATTCCGTGAGTTGATCTTGTGATCATTAGGATGATCCATCCATGTAGATATGTCTCGCTCTTTTGTCCTTGTGTTGGATGAAGATCTCGAAAGCAAAGATGTCAAGATCGACTTGAGTTATCAAATCAACCTCCTCGAGAAAGACATCTGGATCGTGAAGAATATGTTAGCTTGTGTCCCTCTGTCTTCTTACCTCATGACTAGAATCTCAGGACGAGATTCTTGTTTAGTAGGGGTGAGTTGTCACATCCCTAGTTCTGGCATGCTCTGAGCTAGCTAGTCTTGTGTTGCATCAAGTCTAAAATTTCTGAAAGTTGAATTAAGGTTTGTTGAAACCCTCAGAATCAGTTCAAAAATAATCAACATTTAATTCTCATCAAATGAGTCCAAGGAAATGTTCCTGTTACTCTGAGAAAATATTGGTAAGAGGTAAAATTCAAACCAATATTTTTGGAATCACAGAAATATTTATTTTGGGCCTTTGACTTAAATCAATGACATATTTGAGTTGAATTTATTTCTACTATATAAGAAATAAAGTTCAATTATTTTTGTAAGTTGCCTGTGACCTTGGACTAGTTTCTGAGCTCACATAACAATTTACAGAAAGTTCAGAAAAATGATTTGACATTTTAAATCAAATCAAAACCAATTGCAGAAAATAGAAAACATTAATAAATAGAAAAACCAGAGAGAGAGAGAGAGAGAATCTACCTGGTGCCTACCTGTGCGGCCTGCTGCTAAAGCCAGCCCAGCCCATCCCCACCTCCCCTGTCGTCTTCCTCCTCTTGCCAGGAGGATGAAGGGCGCGTGGTCGCCGCGCGCGAGCCACCTCCTCCCTGCCTGCTTCATCCCAGATGCGTCTAGGTGACGCCACGCACTCCCCTCGACCCTCTCCCACTCTCCCCCATGCTCATCCCCTCCCATG
>NC_041386.1:548874597-548924338 GCF_002162155.2 Triticum dicoccoides | reverse complement strand
CTCATCACCACCGCGGCCACCGCCGTTCCGACGACACCCTGGAGCTACCCACGAGCTCCACCTCATCCCTCTCTTCCTTCTCACTGAGCCGCCCGACGCCGGAATCCCCTGGATGCCGCACAGACCACCGTTCCCCTCGTCGGCCACCGAAGATCGTCGCCGTTGATTTGTTGCCCCCGGTGCTTCCCCGAGCTCTCTGACCCTCCCGTTTGACTCACTGTGAGCTTCTCTGCCGCTCCCCACTCTCCCCGTGCTCTCTTGCGCCGTGTACCCGCCGTTTCCATCGGAGCCGAGAGCCGGCCACCGCCGTTCTTGTCGCCGCCGTAACAAGAGCTAGCAAAGCTCGTTCCCGAGCATGACTACATGCTCCACAGCTCCACAGCAAGCTAAAGCCGCCACCAGCTCGTCTTCTCGTGCACCAGAGCGATGTGCCGCTCGAACCCGAGCTCCGGCAACCGCCGCGGGCTCCACTCCGGCGAGCTCTGGCCTCCCCACGACCCAACACCTACACCGTTCGACGCGCGGGAGCAAGAGCTTTCCAACGCACCCAGACATGCTTCGAACGAAGCCCTGTGGTGCTTTTCCGAGCCGCGCCGCCGTCTCGGCCCTCGCTGGCGACTAAATGCCGGCGGGTTGACCGCTTTGACCGGCAGGGTTGACCGCGCTGGCCCGGGTTGACCCCGGTTTGACCTCCCCTGGGTCCTGACGTGTGGGCTCAGTCCCCTGTTTAATTAGTTTTAGTTTAATTAGTGTTAATTAACTTAGTTAACCCACTGACTTGCTGACATGTGGGCCCAGCCCTGCTGACATTTTAGTTAGTGTTAGCTTAGCGCTAATTAACTCAGTTAATTAACTGAGTCACTGACCAGTGGGCCCCACTGGCCAGGTTTGACCTGGACCGACCCTGTTGACTGCTGACATCACAGTGACGCAATGGTGACGCAATAAGTGTTTTTTGGATTTATTTTTATCCAGCAAATTCCAGAAAATAGCCAGAACTTCTAAAAATCATAGAAAATCAACCGTAGCTCCAAATCAAACAATTTATATATGAAAAATGATCAGAAAAATCCAAACAATCTGTTTATGGCATTTGCATGCATGTTAGAGAAACTTATGTCCTCTGCTTAGGAAAATTCAATTAAATGCCATTTAAGAAATCACATATGGAGTTTGAATTTGAACCTTTGGTTCAAACCAACTTCATTTAATATGTTGCTAGTTGCATTAGTTCAATCAACAGCATATTTCCATGTCATGAGCATGCATCATATTGTTGCATTGCGTTGATTGTGTTTCTTCCTTGTTTGCCGGTATTGTCCCCTCTTAGTAAACATGGTTCCGGTGATGAGTTCGATGACACCAATGAAGAACTATATTATCTTCAGAAGTGCCAGGCAAGCAAAACCCCCTTGTTCATTCGAATACAATCCCACTCTCTTTTACTGCATTAGGACAACAACGATTCAATTGTTATATGCTGCGGTAGTTGAACCCCTTTCCTCTGCATGACTTGTCATTGCCACAGTAAATAGATGAAACCCACTAGCATGAGTAGGAGTTGTTTGAGCCTTGATGTGCCTACTCATTCATGCTTGTTTTTCATGCCTGCTATTGCTTAGAGTTGTGTCAGGTCTGATTCATCAGGGATGAATTGGAAAGTTGTGAACATGTCCTACTGTGTGTGAGCTAAGTGTGTTGAACATGATTTGGTAAAGGTATCGATGAGAGGCCATGTAGGAGTACATGGTGGGTTGTTTCATTGGAACCGTCCTTAAGCACCGAGATCTGTATGTGTGATTCAAGAACCAGCTACTACCATGCATTGGGCCCGAAACCAATGGACCCTCTCGGCTTCTTAACCACCCTAGCTTTCTATCTAGGAGTTGCAACTAGTTTATGGTGTTTATAGGTTATGTGTTGGCGGCCGTGCGTAGCGCTGACCCTAGGGGTAGGCTATGATGCGGTAGATACAGCATGGCACGGTGTACCGAGATGCCCGTTTGGTGTCTCGGGAACCCTGTACACATCGTTCGGGGCCATATGTGGAAACCTCTGCCGGACTCCCTGTGGATGGAACCTGGATAGGCGATAAACCTGGACTAGAGACTTGAGTGTTTAGGTAGGCCGTGGCCGACACCCTCGTTGGGCTTCCGCTTGAAGGTTGCCGAGTACATGTCGTGTAAACGACGTTAAGTGGTGAGAGCATGTATGAAGAAGTACACCCGTGCAGGGTTAACATCATCTATTCGAATAGCCGCGTCCATGGTAAAGGACTACTTGATTGCCTATACAGTTCATAGACGAGTGAAAGTGGATACTCTAAAACTCACAAGATAAGCGTGAGTG
The DNA here is from genome assembly GCF_002162155.2 of Triticum dicoccoides. Lineage (NCBI taxonomy): Eukaryota > Viridiplantae > Streptophyta > Magnoliopsida > Poales > Poaceae > Triticum > Triticum dicoccoides. Next base: position 548,921,989 of record NC_041386.1, on the reverse strand, counting down.
CTATGGATGGCCTTCTCGTAGGGAGACAGGAGCAGATCCATAGTGGTGTATTGATATGGTGAATAAGTGGACTCGTGTGCGCCACCTCAAAAGAGTTACTTGCAGTCATAGTTTAGGTTAGCCACTGAGTCAAACCTGGCTTGCTGCAGTTAAACTCCACTGCCCCCTTTGTTGATACCGATGCATATGTAGTTAGTTCTGATGTAAGTCTTGCTGGGTACATTTGTACTCATGTTTGCCTATTTTATGTTTTTAGAGAGAGACATCATTCTCGCTAGTAGTTCCGTGTGGACTCCGACGTTTAGCTTGTTACCTCAGCTACGATCTTGTGCCCTCGGCAGGATCTGGTAGATAGTCAGGCTTCTCAGCCATTTTCATTGTAGATGTCTGTACTCAGACATGTTAAGATTCCGCATGTGCTTTGTCTGGTATGCTCTGAATGTTGGTCATGAGACCCATGTTTGTAATATCTGGCTCTTCGGAGCCTAATGAATAAATACTTTGAGTCGTAGAGTTTTGTTGTGATGCCATGTTGTATTTGCACATATCGAGCATATTGTGTGTATGTTATTGAAATGCTTGGTATGTGTGGGATCCGACAATCTAGTTGTTTATCCTTGGTAGCCTCTCTTATGGGGAAATGTAGTCTGGTGTTTCCACTGAGCCTTGGTAGTCTGCTACAGCCCTGGTTTACCGGAGTCCTGCTAGCCCAGTACTACTGCTCCGGAACACTTAGACTGGCCGGCATGTGATTCACTTCGTTCCTGTGTCTGTCCCTTCGGGGAAATGTCACACGGTGACTTCCGGAGTCCTGCTAGCCTGCTACAGCCCGGGTTCCCGGAGTCCTGTTAGCCCAGTTGCTACAGCCCGGATTCACACGCTGATGACCGACATGTTCGATGTTGTTTCATGTATGCCTGTCCCCGTAAGTTAGTGCCACTTTGGGTTCACGACTAGTCATGTCGGCCCAGGTTCTCTATCATATGGATGCTAGCGACACTATCATATACGTGAGCCAGGTAAGGTGGCACCCGTCGGAATACCGTGCATGAGGCCGCAAAGTGATATGAAGTGTTACATGCTAGATCGGTGTGACTTAGGATCGGGGTGCTGACACACTAGTACTACCTTTCATAGTGGGTAGTAGTAACATAAGTATGGTAAAATGCAAAGCCTCATTTATTAGGTTATAGACTCATATTGCATTGGGACATGTGATATTATAGTAATAACTAGCTAAGTTACTCAAACTACCTCTCTCCTCATTAACTCATTGCCACATAAGCAAATTTGTTGAGTTGGACTCGATGTTACTGCTGAAGTTACTCCCACTGTGTCTAGTCTAAGTCGTCTTAGAGAAAGTGAAAAAGAAGAGTGGGCTCTCATGCAAGAGCCTAAATATATGCGGATTTCTAGGCCGATATACAATGAATATTGAGAAAGAGAGAGAGAAGATGAGAAAAAATAGCACTCTTATAGCCAGCCTTATAGCTAACCTTATTGTATGAGTGGCTACAGGTGATGGCTCTACTATGACATGGCAACATCATATAGCCAGAAGCTGGCTATACTATTAAGTATTAACCATGATCTTAATGTATTTTTGCTAATTAATAGGATTACATGCAATGAACTAACCACTGCATGTCATGTTTGGTAGTCTCAAGTCATTGAAAGCATGCACGGCCCACATCTCTCATTGGTTGATATGTCACGAAATAAGAAATGAGGAGGGAGTTAATGTACAGTGTCTAAGTGTTTTGGGTCAGAGGGGGACACAACTTCATTAATTTACTACACCTGCATTTGGGTGAATGACTCATGGGCCCAACAGGTGGCTGGCCCACCTGTCATACGGCCAAAGGCAGGTGCAGTAGAGGGCTGAGGCGTAGATGGCCAACACACACGTGAATGCAACACAGTCTACACTTACCATATAAAGGCTCCTCGCCAGTCCAATCTACCAAATCCTACGCACCTACGCACCCTAACCAAGGGCAAGAGTGATCACTCCAATCGCAAGATCAGTTAACTAGAAGCTAGACCCATGGAGGCGATGTGCGCGAGCATCAGCCGACTGTGCCAGATGGTCCACAACGCCGGCCTGCAGCACGGCACCGAGGAACGTCTCCAGGTCGTGCTTGAGGCCGCCAGGGCGAGAGGCCGCTTGGATGACAGCTTCGTCTCCTTGTTCGACAAGGTCCTCGTCGGCTTCCTCGACAAGTTCACCATCATCAAGAAGCTCGCGGACAACCTTGACGTATGCCTCCAGCCCACGCGCCCAGGCTCTGCGATGCCCGCCACCCTCAACGGCCTCTATGTTGACAACCTCTTCGACCATTGGTGGCCCTGCGACTGCCCACCGCCGCGCCGGAGAATGTCCACCTCGAGGTCGCGCTCTCTACGCAGCGCCTCGCGCAGCAAGACACCGTCGACATAATCACCCACGTCTATGCGCAAATCGTCCACAAGGACTACTACGTGCTAGAGGAGGACGATAGGTCGCTGGCCTTCTTGACCCGCAGGGCAACCTTGGACGGCATTGTTCAGAAGCACGTTGAGCTCGCCGCTAATGCCGCTGCTCCTGACACGTCGGTTGGTGACCCGGCGCACTAGGGCGTGAGGATGTCATTGATGGATCCGTATGTATCTTTATCTTTCCGTCAAATCCATGTAGTAGTATATGGTACTACTAGTAATTATTTTACCTTTCGCATCAACTTCATAATTTTTGTACATACTTCATGCATGAACCACGCCAGAACCAAACTTCTCATTACTCGAGGGAAAATCGTTTTTTCTATCTATTGGTCGCGCCATGGAGCGGAACCAAATTTTACAAGTTACAAGTTCAAAAGGAAAAGCCTACCGTGTTTGCGTACGTCGCACCCCCACATGGTTGGTCCGGCCTGCCGCTCAAGGGGGAATGCATGTTGTGTTGCATTTTCACTTACAAGTGGGACCGTAGTTGAGCAAACCGACTATCGGCAAACCCCCACCCCTCCCACCATGCGATGGCTGAGAAAACAAGAGGGAGAAGAGATGGCCGTAGCACGGACTCCAAGAAAATTGGTGTCAGATGGGACTCATGTGGGTGGCGTGTGCTGTACTGGTAGACGTGAATGCTAGTTATGGCCCATGCCACCCCACTATATCGAGCCTATATTGAGGTGCTGGTTACGTAGAACAAATTTCCTAGAGTCCATGCTCAGCCCTCCTCTATCTCTCTTCTTAGCTAGTTAGCAGACGCGCGGAGCCCATCGTCTGTTTGCTCACATGCGGTCCCACATGTCAGTGAAAACGCAAGAGGACCCACTGAACCTGCACATCTTTCACCTCGACATGCTGGTGATGAAAAACAAATCCAATAAAGATCTTCAGTGGCCGCTTTTGGAGTTACTCAAGAGTAGTAAGATTCTACTCCCTCCGATCCTTTTCAGTCTGCATATAAGTTTTGTCCGAAGTCAAAGCATCTCTACTTTGACCGAATTTATAGAAAAAAATATTAACATTTACGATGTCAAATCAATTTTGTTAGATTCATTACAAAATGTAGTTTCATGGGATATATATTTGGTATGGCAGATATTGATATTTTTTAATATATATTTGGTCAAACTTTGTAAAGTTTGACTTGACTCAAATCTAATATGCAGAGTAAAAAGGATCGGAGGGAGTATTTACAGTTTAACCCAAGATGCACATCACGTGGCTTCAACTAACACTCCATTTTCTTGCATGACACGACCTGGATGCTGGATGTCCCATGTGTCGGCCAAAGGAGGAAGAACTCGACCAAATCTTCTCAACATTTAGACCGGAGGAGTAGGAAACACGGCAAGCCCTATTCCTACATCATACTACTACGTACAAGCCCACCTCACGCAGTCACGCTATCACCATATTTCTCGGCCTCCGTGCGATACCTAGCTCTAGTTGATCTAACTAGAACTAACTATTGCTTGGATCTATGTGATGTGGCAACTTCATACCACTACGGATGCTGGCTATACTACTACGGCACTAACACTCCAAGAAGTGAGTCGAAAACCATTTATAAATTGAGTTTATGACATGCATATGCAAATGTACCATTCATTACATACCACAAGTCATCAACACACAACGACAACTAGGATACATGTTGGATTATAGATTAGTTCCAACAAAACATTCTAGTAAATACTAAAATTTTCATCACACAACAAATAACAAGAAATGAAACGAACTTCATCTCAACCACTCCTCGGTGTTGGAAACGCTTGCTTTGAACCAGAAGAGTTTCTCTGGGAAGGGCCAGCTACTGTCAATGTCAAGACCAACGCAGGACGGATCATCCAGGCTGAAGTGGCCTATTTCATGACCCATATTGTGATAGCCATGGTAGGGAAGCATATCAATGCCCGAGGTATAGATACAATTGCTTCTCATAAATGGTAGTAATGTTGTGTCAACAGCAGCTAGATCGCCTTTCACCATGATTGGATAGTTTTGTCCAAGGAAGGGCGAGTTTCCTCCAAGAGTATCAATACTAAACCAGGGAGAAGGTGTTGGCGCTCGCACAGTAGTATCCATCCCGAATACCCTGCAATGGATGTTGGAATAGGTCTGGAGAGTGCGACCATGGGAGACAACACCTGCTTCCTTAGTCACATCAGCGGTGCCCTGTATACAGACAAGAAGAGGTGATCCAATGGAATAAGTTGCCAGGCGCCACTGAGTACTCCTATATGGGTCCTCATGCTCGTGATCATCAACATCGTCATCTCCCCCTTGGTTATAAATTTTTTCAAGTATAGGTGGTGGAATGTTCTCAGGACCTTGGAAATACAAGAAGGTTAATTAGTAAAGGGAAACTAGCTAACCCGCATGCATGTCGATGAAACAATTATAATTACGGTGGAAGACAAATGTACCGAAAGCATCAGGATTCCATGCAAAAATAGTGCCACGAGTGGTGGCAGCAGACACAAGACCCTCATATTGAATTGCATCACAGTACTCACCCATGTATAGAAACTGATTTTTGAGCAATATCCATCGAGTCGAACCTTGAAGGACGAAAACAAGCTTGTCAAAGATAGCGACACCACAAGAATTCCTATAACCCTAAGAGCGATTGGGAACTCGACAAATTGCTATCTTCTGTAGATGACAGTCACCATGATCGTAGTTGGACGTACGTAGAATACCGGTGTGCTCAACCTCTGGGCAGTCTGAGATTTTTGAAAGTGGAACCCGGTGACGAGTGTACACGTTCACAAGTTCCCACTCACAATTGTACCCAATATAAACAACCCAATCTCCATTTGCGCCTACCCAAGCCTTAACCTTAAGCGATGGCATCTTAACATCACACATATCATTATCAAGCGGCACCAACTTGCACAAGGCGAGGCCTCCGTCGTCCACGCGCCAGTGAGCAGGGTCATGGTGAAGAAGATAGGGGAGATCAAACCGCTCCTGGACCCTTGGGTTCCTTGTAATGATGTTATTAGTTGAGTCGAGAATAGTCTTGAACGAACCTGCCATGCTAGCCGAGGTGATGGCATCGCACCGATCAATGAGTTCCTCCACCACGTCATCATTCAAATCGGGGGAAGAATAACGGGGTTGTTTCCAGTCCGTTCCCTCCATGGAGAAGACGATCAAACAATGGCAGAAGGAAGGGTGAAGGCAAATGGAGGAGGGAGGAAGAGCGTGCGACAATAGTTCCAAATTGAGAGGGAAAGGTGAAGAGTCGGTTGATGGTTGCCACGGTACACGAAGAGGCGCCCCGGCCTACATAGATGTCCGTTCGAAAATTGTACAAAAGGACTCACCGTCATCTCACTGACATGTTGGAATGGGACCACATGTCAACAAAGAGGCTAGTGCAGAGCGGACGGTTGCCACAGAGGTCACATGCTGACGACAAGGCCGTCCTGTCAGACCTAGCGCCCGCGCGGGATGGCTTCCGTCCCCCACAAGAGCGAAGCCACAGAGGTCTGTTTGGGGTCGTGAGTTGGAGTTGGCCTTACAAGTGGGACCACAGTTGAGGAAACTGACTATCAGCAAACCCCCACCTCGCCTGCCGCGTGATGGCTGAGTTAGAGAAATGATGAGGTTGAAGAGATAGCTATAGCATGGACTCCAAGAAATATGGTGTCAGATGGAAGTCATGCTGGTGGCGTGTGCCGTACTCCTGGACATGAATGCTTGTTCTGGCCCATGCCATCCTAGTGTACTACTACTATATATCGAGGATTCGAGGTGCTGCTGTGGCCAAATTTCCTGGAGTCTGTGCTAGGTTAAAAAGTGTTCTTTGTGAGGGTGGGTGGATGGTCTCAAGTTTAAAACTTGTTGTATTACGTATACGTAGACGTAGAGATAGTGCATCACTTTTGAAAGTTTGAACCCAAAGTTAAGAATGCAATTTCTACTAGACTCATCCGAGGACCTAGGATGATGGGATTCGCAGCTACAGTGAAAACACCCGCCCGATGCACGAAGCATGTGAAGCTAGTACAAATAGTAGTAGCACTATTGTTGATTGGACTCATCCGATAACCTGTTGCAATGCATGTACAATTATGTATTCGGAAAATATTTTTTTGCCTCGTCACAACACCCACTTAGAGAAGCGACTCGAAAGCCATTCATAAATTTAGTAAGTCTATCATAGGCATATCATTTTATTACATACAACAGGTCATGAACCCACAACGACAACAACGATACATTCTAGTAAATACTAAAGTTCTCATCACACAACAAATAACAAGCAATGAAATGAACTTTAGCTCAACCACTCCTCGGTGTTGGAAACACTTTCTTTGAACCAGAAGTGATTCTCTGGGAAGGGGCAGCCACTGTCAGTCTCGAGACCAATGCAGGACTGATCATCCAGGATGAAGCGGGCTATGTCAAGACCCTTAGTGCGATGGTAGGGAAGCATAGCAAATGACCAAGGTATAGATACAGTTGCTTCTCATAAATGGTAGTAATGTTGTGTCAACAACAGCTGGATCGCCTTTCACCATGATTGGATAGTTTTGTCCAAGGAAGAGCGAGTTTCCTCCAAGACTTTCAATACTGAACCAGGGAGAAGGTGTTGGCACTAGTACACTAGTATCCATCCCGAATGCCCTGCAACGGATGTTGGAATAGGTCCGGAGAGTCCGACCATGCGAGACAACACCCGCTTCCTTAGTAACATCAGTAGTGCCCTATGTACAGACAAGAAGAGGTGATCCATCGGAATAAGTTGCCAAGTGCCACTAAGTATATGGGTCTTGCTCGTCCTCATGCTCGTGATCATCAACATCGTCATCTCCCCCTTGGTTATTAATATTTTCATGTATAGGTGGTGGGATGTTCGCATGACCTTGGAAACACAAGAATGTTAATTAATTAGTAAATGGAAACTAGCTAACCCGCATGCATGTGGATGAAACAATTATAATTATGGTGGAAGACAAACATACCGAAAGCATGATGGTTCCATGCAAAAATAGTGCCATGAGTGGTGGCAGCAAACACAAGACCCTCGTATTGAATTGCATCACAGTACTCATCCATGTACAGAAATTGATTTTCCAGCAATATCCATCGAGGCGTGGAAGTAAGGAAGGCAACAAGCTTGTCGAAGATAGCAACAACTCCATAGTTCGTGTAATCCCAAGAGCGGTTGGGAACTTGACAAATTCCTATCTTCCGTAGATGACAGTTACCATGATCGTATTTGAACTCACGTAGATCATCTGTGTGCTCAACCTCTGGGCAGTCTGAGATTTTTGGAAGTGGAACCCGGTGACGAGTGTACACATTCACAAGTTCCCACTCGCAATTGTACCTAATATAAACAACCCAATCTTCATTTGCGCCTGCCCAAGCCTTGCCCTCAAGCGATGGCATCTTCACATCACATGTATCATTATCGAGCGGCATCAACTTGCACAAGGCGAGGCTTCCGTCGTCTCCGCGCCAGTGAGTAGGGTCACGGTGAAGAAGATAGGGGAGATCAAACCGCTCCTGGACCCTTGGGTTCCTTGTAATGATGTTATTAGTTGAGTCAAGAATGGTCTTGAACGAATCTGCCATGCTAGCCGAGGTGATGACGTCGCGTCGATTAATGAGTTCCTCCACCGTGTCATCATTCAGATCATGGCAAGAATAACGGGGTCATTTCCGGCCTATTCCCTCCATGGAGAAGACGATCGAATAATGGCAGAAGGAAGGGTGAAGGCAAATGGAGGAGGGAGGAAGAGCGTGCGACAGGAGTTCCAAATCAAGAGGGAAAGGCAAAGAGTCGGTGGACGGTTGCCACGGTACACGAAGAGGCGCCCCGGCCTACATAGACGCCTGTTCGGAAATTGTACAAAAGGACTCGCCGTTGTCTCACTGACATGTGGGAACGAGACCACATGTCAACGAAACATGGTGTGTAATTTCTTGTGCAAAATGCGACCGGGCCGCATTGGCCCGAGGTGCCACATTAGTTATCAACCTTATATTTTTTTAATGGCGTGCTATTCAGTTTTGAAGCACGACTAACTGGTACTGTATGCAGAGAAAATATAAACTACTCTACCACTACTCCACCTCTAGGACTAGTAGTATAAAAAAGATATATAGGCTGGAGCTTCAGCGCTTTCTTGCTAAGGGCTGCCCACTTGCTACTCACACTAGCATCCTCTCTCCAGATGTAAAAAGTATGGCCTCTCTCTCCCTCCTCACCGGTGGTCACAGATCCACCGGGGAAGAAAAGGACGTGCAGCATTGACGCACTCATCGTTGGCGAGCAAGGTCAAGCACGGACGACAAGGCCGTCCTCTCAGACCTAGCACCCGCGCGGGATGGCCTCCTTCCCCAAACTCGCTACCATAGTGTTTGCAAAGGACGACGACCACGAGCGAAGCCACTTCCCGCTGACCCTCAGGTATGCTACCTCTTTTCGAACCATACCCTTGTTCTATTGGCCCATCTGCCATGTCGCTGCATGTGGATGTTTTTCCACTCCACCATCTCCCCAATTTGCTATCCTCTGCTCTGCTGGTTACGTAGACGAAAACCTTAACTTGCACTATTAAAGGAAACCCTACTTCATGCAGACTAATCCATGTCTGGGTTGAATAAGGAAAGGAAGGGAGACTGTACTGTCCAAGAGACTAGGCATCGAACCCGCATCTAGGTTGAAAAGGGGAAATCAGTAGCTAAAGAGAACAAAAATGGGACATAATCCACATATGCTACCTGGATATTTGTTGCTCTGGGCAACCATACCTCCCTCACCACTCTATGCGTCCGTGGAGGTACATCGTATTGGTGCGTCCACTGTCCGAATGGACCTCCCATGCCATTATTGCCACTTTTTTGCTGTTAGTATAACGCCAACGGTCAAGTAAAGCAATGCTACTACTAAAGTGATGCCACATTTAACTAATACCGCATTCAATCTAATGCCACCATTGTACTGTACCATGTAATAAAATAACTACTATACCGTTGCACTAGCCACTGGATTAGTCTATATTTGTACTATTCGAATGGTGTTGCATTAGCGCATGGACACATATAAAGTCTGGCAAGCTTTCCCAGATATATGCTCAAGAAAACTACTACCTATTTTTCTAAATACTAGATGTTCTGGTACTTTAAATTGAACTGCGAAAACGTCTTATATTAAGGAACAGAGGGTAGAGATTTCACTCAAATTATCCCTGTAAAGCTTGTCACACCTTTGTAAAAATTATGTTTCATTATCTTATCGGAGGAGGTCTGTATGTTTGTCTTTAATGCCTGTCAACTACATACCTGACATCATGATGTAATGTTAAGTCATTTCCTTTTGTACAGTGTCACTGAATTGTTAAGGGGTTGATGGCATTTTATTTTAGTTGAACTGCACAAAATATGCTTAAAACAAGAGGAAAGGTCAGGAATGGCTCAATTTTTTAGAAACAAACTATGTATGCCTTCCTCACATCAACCGTTGTTGCCTTATTTATTCCTTCAAGCAGGTGGTTAGAAACAGTCTTGCTACCTTTTCCCATTAAGAAATTGGAATGCTTATATTTGTGAGTCTATGCTTCAACTAGTGCCACTTTTATAGTAATCACACTTTCAATATCTATGCAAACAGGGATACTTGATTTTAGTGGAACTGCACAAAATGTCCAAATGGTTCAACATTAGGAGCATGTTTTCTTCCGAACCTTTATATCCAATTGGTGGCACTATGAGCTGTTCATTACGAAGGTACATGGTTTGCTACTATCTTACTACTCTTTTTGTATTGTCATTAGATAGTAATACTAGTAGTTTGCATGTGAATTTATTGGCAGGGTGGACCTACATTGGAGGTGCATGACAGGATTCAATGTTTGGATGCTCAATTTCGGTTGTATCAATTTCACCTCTTCCATCACTACGAACATGGATATCCTTGGTCTGATGAAGAATAGGCGCTATATTTCTGCTCTAAACGAGCAAATCAGTTCAATATGAAATTGACCAGGGCAAAACATGATTGTATCAAATTGTCCAGTGCAAAACATGACATATGCTAAGCGGAAGAGACGTGTTTAAACCGAAAATACAAGGTGGGGTATATGTTTACTAGCTGCTTGATATTTGTGCAGATAAATATGTCCGCCCTTTGCTATTTGGCATACAAACAAAGTGACCGCAATTTTGGTTGAAATGCACAAGAGAATAGTATAGTCACTGCATGCAGTGCCATTTGAAAATAGACACAGAAAGATTGGATAGTCACTTCATGGACTGCAGAAAAGTAGTACTGTACTATTTATTGGCCAACACTAGGTGCTTCATTGCTTTGGTCTGATTATACAATGAGCATCATTTTGCCTAAGTTAAAGTTTGTATTCCGAAAATAGTCTCGCCGTGTGATTGAGAGAAGACCAAATCATATTGAAGTGGATGTTCCTCCATCATGTGTGTTTCATTCTCATGGTTCCAGCTGTTGGTGAAACCACTTACGTTTTCAAGAGGAATTTTAGACTTCACAAACAAATTTGTCTTTCACTCTGTACTAAATGTTGGCCAAGAGAAGCATCCATGTTAGTTGGAAGAACATATGTTTTTTCTAGATCTTTGCTTTTGGAGCTACATATTTGTATATGATCTGTGAATCATTGAGATGCATTCACATGTTGATCTTATGTATGGGAATCGTACTAGTTGGTTTTGAATTTGGGCTACTAATGTGAACATATTACAATGCCAGGCCTATGAGTCTCGTGTGAACATTTCAAATGGATCGGCTCTTACAGCTATGACAGCATGATCCTTATTTCTGTGTTCTCGGTGTTTACAAGTTACTAACAGTTCCTTATTTTTGTTCGCTCAGTGTTTATAAGTTACTGATCGATCACTAGCTAGCCTACTAATGCGCTCCTGGCAGTTTTAGTTGCGACGCAAGATCCGAAGTGGCAGTTTTTTGAATAAAAATGCCTACCTCTGAAGAAACTAACAAGCTGCTCTCAAGAAAATGCCATGAGAATCTGAAGAAACTGCCAGCAAAAACGTTCGCAAATGCCTTATCTCCCAGCGAACATTCATCAGCTAATGCGGTCCTACACGTACACCATCCGACCTACTCGATCCTACACGTACACTATCCGACCTACTCGGTCCTACACGGATAAATAGCGGATCACACACATACTACCTCCTTTCCGGTTTGCAGGGCTCAATTCAAAAAACGACCTACTCGATCCTACACGAATAAATAGCGGATCACGCACGTACTACCTCCTTTCTGGTTTCCAGGGCTTAATTCAAAAATCTCACCAAACAAGGTAGATGATGAGTGGTGGAATCATTTTTGACAAGGAGGGAGTACCTCATCTGGATGATTCGAGTGCACTCGTTTGATCGTCATGCCGGCGTGCGACCCAGCACGGACGGGACGCACCATTGAAGGGACGGGATGACACAGTCATAATTTCAGTTTTTTTAGTTTCCACGGCAAGCTGGCGCGCTAAGCCATGCCTGCTTATGCATTGAATTCTGATGACCGCGATGACCGTCGCGTTTCCCGCGACACGCTGGTTCACCTACCTTCCGCCTATAATTACTGTTTCCCGGGCTTCTCCGATGGCACCATCACCTAACTTGCCCTATCTTCATAAGCCCCCACCGGCCCGACGTCGCTCGCCACTTATCCTCGCTCTCGCCACGTCCGCCATGCCCCCGCCCGTTCGCGAGAGGCGACGCCAGAGGCGGTCACCGCCAGAACTAGTGTTCGGTTTTTCACCGGAAGGCAGATGGAGGGAGGAGGCATTCTATCGGTCTTTAGATGGCAATGCGGAGTATGAGGAGTTGTTGAAATGCGACCACCTTGCGGAGGAGCAGCGTATCGCCGATTTGCGCCGCCAGAGGGACATGGAGCAGCAGTGCACCGACGCTCTGAGTCACGAGAAGAGTGCCTGCAACTAGGCAGACTACGTGGAGGCCGGCGCCCGGCAAATAGCCTTGGAGGCTGTCGGGCATGCACGCGTTCGCAATGCCGAATTTTACTACCTGCTCGTCAAGTCGGTTTCCCCCTTAGAAGCCGAAGCTTCGGTGGAGCACGCCGGCATGGAAAGGGCCAATGCACACGAGCAATGCTCCCTATCGCACCTCTGGCAAGTCCGAGGCGAGGCGGAGGACGCCGGTGCCGGCGTTTAGCATGTACTGCAGATGGCGGCCGTCATCGTCTAGTTAGCTAAGAGTAAGTTAGTACTTGTACACTACTAGAGTATTAATGGGAGTAGATAGTTAACTTGGATCTGATGGTTGTCAACGTGGAAGTTCAGTACTCTATATCTGGATTAAACCAATTACTTTGCTCTGAATGTTGAACTTTCCGATTGAACGTATGGAATGGGCTGTTATTTTTTAAATGGGTTGTATTTGTCCGCCACGGGTTTAGAGGCTGACTTGTGGGCCTACCAGGTTGAGGCGTACACAATCAAGAGATGATTGTACGTGGAGAGGATGACAGCAGGGACCCACCAAGGTCATGGCAATATGCAAGCAAGTGCCTCCTAATTTCAAGCCAATAAAAAAATGGCTCCTCCTAATGGATTTCTGACATCTGGGTCCCATGCCATTGTCAACGTAGTCAATAAACTAGAGAATTGCACAACGAGCGGCTGACACGAGGGACCCAACAACTCGCCCAGTTATTTTATACTTTGGGTTAATTTGATAAATGCCACTCCAAATCTGGTGATTCCGAGAAATGCCACTGCAATTTCCATACTTTGAAAAATGCTATTTCATGCCATTTCCAGTGGCATTTTTCCAAGCCTGGAGTCGCGTTTTTCAAATTTGCAAAAATTGTAGTGGGGTTTTTCAAAGTTTGCAAAAATTACAGTGGCATTTTTCAAAGTTTGGAAATTGCAGTGGCATTTTTATGAATCGCCATAATTGGAGTGGCATTTATCTAATTTGTTTTTGAGACGGAAGAAGGGTGTCAACTGGGCTGTGCGGGGCAGTCTGGCCTATCTAGACAATCTTTTCTTTTATGTTTACCACAGACTAGCCCAGTAGTTTTTTTCTTTCTGACAATGGCTAGCCCATTTTTTTGTGATTTGTCAAGTAAGTCACTTTGCCAGGCCTGTTGGGCTGCAAATCTTGCAAGATGGGGAGAGATTCATTCGGCTGGCCGAGAAAATGGCCTATCAGTAATGAGAAATGGGCTGTACATTTTTAAAGCACATCAAACCGACAATTAGTTTCATTTTTTATTTTCATTTTGAGATTTTAAATTGCATTGATTTTTATGCATGAACATTTTTTGGATTTTATATTGATATACATTTATTTTTAAAATCAGTTTGAATGTGATTTGAAATTTTGGGATTAAAAACAGTCCGGACCGCACCGAAATATGCAAAATTTTGTATAATTTTTTAACCGTGGCCACAATATGAGCTGTAATGCTAACAAAAAGAATATGGGCTCCAAAAAAACCTTAAGAATTAGCAAATGGACTGTAAATTATTAGAAATAATGGCACATGGGCTGTATGCTGTTTTCCACAGATTTGAGGCTTTCCAAAAAAAAGATTGACGCACAAGAAGTGACTGTTGGATGTCCATCCAACGACCGTCGTGCTTCTTCAATTTCTGCTCTTCCTGCTCCAGCCGCTCAAACAAGCGCCGGCGGGACTGCCTGCTTCCTCCTCCCGCAGCCGGATGTGTTACCGCGCAGGCCTCACCACCCCATCGTACTCCCATCGCTGGCCTAGCCATCCCTCTACTCACCCACACCTGCTGTTATTCTCCAGCAATGACAGACGAACCAGTAAACCCTCGTACTCCCCTCCGCGTGGGAAACAACTGCCGAGTCTTCCCTGGCTCCGTGTCGTTCCCTTCCTAGTCCTCGCCGTCGTCCACCGCCCAGGAATGACATGCATCGGAAGTGGACTGTACGTGGAGAGGCTTACAGCTGGGTCCACGGCTGCATGCAAGGAAATGCCTCCTTATTATGAGCAAAATAATGATTCCTCCATCTGACAGCTGGTACCCACCGGAAGGGCCTCTGTATTTCGCGAAAAAAACATCCCTCCGCTGACAGGTCGGACCCACCATCTATATCTTCGCACGCAAGGAAGTGCCTCCTTATTACGCACAAAAAATGAACTCCCCTGCTAGCTGGGACCCACCATAGTGGGAGGCTGACTTGTGGGCCTACTAAGATGATGGGGACGGAGGGCTTTGTCAACTTAGTCAATATGAATGATTCTAGCTCAGTGACCGTACAATGTCCATCCAACGGCCGTAGTGCTTCTTCAACCTCTGGTCTTCTTGCTCCAGCCGCCCAAACAAGCGCCGGCCATGCCACCGGCTCCTGCCTCCCGTGTCCGGCTGTGCTGCCACTGCTGGCCATGCCATCCCTCTATACTCACCGACACCTCATGTTATTCTCCGGCGACGGCATCCTCACACCGCAGCTGAAGTAGTCAACCCACGTACTCCCCTTTGCGTGGGCATCCACTGGCGCGTCTTCCCCGGCTCTGTGTCGTCCCCTTCCTAGACCTCGTCGTTGTCCACCACCCTGGTGCTCTCGGTGCGGCGTGGTCAACGTGGTCAAGGAATGACTTCCATCGGAAGAGTACTGTACATGGAGAGGCTAACGGCTGGGTCCACGGCCGCAACAAGGAAGTGCCTCCTTATTAAGCGAAAAATAATGATTTCACAAAAAAAACGTTTCCCCCCTGACTACTGGGACCCACCAGCTACATCTTCGCACACAAGGAAGTGCCTGACAGTCGGGACCAACCCGGTCGAAGCATACGTAGCGTTGTCATTCTGGTCGCGAACGTGTATGTACATACTAGTCGATGTAGAGGCGCACATGTGTGGTAGTAGAGGCGCGCACGTGTCATAGTAGAGGCGCACACGTAGCATGTACATGTACGTACATCGGCCAGGGTGCAAGAAATTAAATACAGCCACATACGTACATACGGGCGGGGTTCGAACGCCTACTCGCGCATACGTCGGCCAGGGCTCGTGTACATGATTGTGGCTGGGTCAGAATGAAGAAACTGCATCATCGTCGTGTTCATGGGGAGGCAACAGAATGCGTTGTGTTCATGGGGAGGCAACGGAAAGCGTGTTGTTCATCGGGAGCCAACCGGCTTGGACGGAACAGCCGATGGAAACGAGGCCTGGCGTACCGCAAAACAGAGGAAACAGCCTTGTGTTCGACCGGCCACGGTCGAAACAAGATCCTGTTCATCGGGAGGGGTCTGGCGTACCGCAAAATGGAGGAAACGGACCTCCTACGGTCGAAACGGGGTCCTATTGATCGGGAGGGGTGTGGCGTACCGCAAAACGGATGAAACGGACTTGTGTTGGAGCGCTATGGTCGAAACGGGGGTCCTATTCATCGGGAGGGGTGTGGCGTACCGCAAAACGAGACTCCACGGGATACTGTTCATCTCCACCGTCGACCTCCTCCAGCCTCCAAGGACCACTGTTCATCCATCATCGACCTCCTCTAGCCTCCACTTACGATTGTTCATCCACGAGCTACTGTTCATCCAGCCTCCACCGACTACTATTCAACCAGCCCTCTCCACGGGGTCCTGTTCAACCACCCCTCCACGGGCTACTGTTCATCCAGCCCTCCACCGGCTACTATTCAACCAGCCCTCCACCGACTACTGTTCAACCAGCCCTTCTCGGGGTCCTGTTCATCCAACCCTCCACGGGGTCCTGTTCATCCACCAGCTCGATCGATCGGGGTACTGTTCATCCAGCGGCAACGGCCTCTACTACCACGGGGTCCTGTTCATCCAACCCCCACCGAGAACTGTTCATCCAAACGCCCCAACAATGCTCACTGTTCATCAAGAGGCAGCATCGATAGGCTTCAGTTAGCAGCAATAGCGAAGGAATCACTCGGGTTCAGTTAACAGCAAGGGATCGATCGATCGCTCGGGTTTAGTAACGCGTAGCCTGCAGTGCAATCGCTCGGGTTCAGTTAGAGCAACGCCTCGCTCGGGTTCAGTTAGAGCAACGCCTCGCTCAGGTTCAGTTAGAGCGCAACGCCTCGCACACACGCACGTACGTATGAGAGAAGCGCGCATCGCTCGGCCCCTCACCACCCACCGTAACCGGGAACTCCCCCGATATTTTCCTCGCCCTCGCTTCTAGCATGGTTTTCTCCATCATGGATGGCCCAAAGAATGTCATGCAACTGCATCTTCGGCCCGCCCAGGACGAAAAGCCCATTTCCTGTCATGATTTTTTGTCAAGAAGTAGGACCCCACCACATCATGATGATACCGGGTTTTGTCACAATTATCGTCATAGAAGTGGCATAAGCATGACAGAAAAAATTTCGTTCGGCCCAAAATGTCACGGATGTTTCTTTTTTTGTAGTGGAGGGAGCCGGCCCTGCCGGAGGTGGTATGTTGCCGTGTCAGGGAGGAGGACGAGCACGTCCGTTGCTACATGGCTGCTATGGACGTCAGGTTCTCCAATACCTAGCAGGTTCTTCGGGGATCTCACCCGAGCTATGATCCTGTGATGGTTCCTTCCCTTTGGGTGTGCGCCGCCCGCACTTGAGGAACCACGAGTGAACTAGATTATTCTGTAGTATTCGATCTTTATTAGCTAGCTGATCGATATATAATATTCGAGATGATGTATCCGAGATTATATATATTATTCGAGACAATGTATTCGAGATTATATATATATTATTCAATAATATTCGAGACAATGTATTCGACATTATATTTGATGATGCATATTATGTACTATGATTCAGTTTTTCCTTATTGATTGCATGCATGCATTGTAATTTGAATACTAAATTGTTTTATATTTCTTCTGGATTAGTTAAATAAAAGCTATGGAGGACAATACCGTCAGAGAAGGAGAAGAGGCCCTGTTCCAGATCATACGCTCCCCTGGACGGCCAGATGATCAGAATGAAGAAGATGACGGCTCCCAATATCTAAACAATACCGGGGAGGGTGATATGATATTCGATCATGATGACTGAATTGATGAAGTCTAGAACTATGATTATGTTGACTAAGAAAATGTTGATCTTGAAAGGACAGAGACCGGTGAGGTATATTTATATAAGCAGGCATCTGGTGATCATTGATACGTCTCCAACGTATCTATAATTTTTGATTGTTCCATGCTATTATATTATCTGTTTTGGATGTTTAATGGGCTTTAATATGCTCTTTTATATTATTTTTGGGACTAACCTATTAACCGGAGGCCCAATGCCAGTTTATGTTTTTTTTCCTATTTTAGAGTTTCGCAGAAAAGGAATACCAAACGGAATCCAAACGGAATGAAACCTTTGCGATGATCTCTCTTGGATCGAAAGCAAACCAGGAGACTTGGAGTTGAAGTCTGGAACACCACGAGGCGGCCACGAGGCAGGAGAGCACGCCCCCACCCTCATGGGCCCCTCGTAGCTCCACCGACGTACTTCCTTCGCCTATATATACTCTTATACCCTAGATCGATCGCAGAGAGCCACGAAACCACTTTTCCACCGCCGTAACCTTCTGTACCCATGAGATCCCATCTTGGGGCCTCTTCCGGCGATCTGCCGGAGGGGGAATCGATCAAGGAGGGCTTCTACATCAACACCATAGCCTCTCCAATGAAGCGTGAGTAGTTTACCACAGACCTTCGGGTCCACAGTTATTAGCCAGATGGCTTCTTCTCTCTCTTTGATTCTCAATACAAAGTTCTCCTTGATGTTCTTGGAGATCTATTCGATGTAATACTCTTTTGTGGTGTGTTTGCTGAGATCCGATGAATTGTGGATTTATGAACAAGATTATTTATGAATATTATTTGGTTCTTCTCCGAATTCTTATATGCATGATTTGATATCTTTGCAAGTCTCTTCGAATTATTGATTTAGTTTGGCCTACTAGATTGATCTTTCTTGCAATGGGAGAAGTGCTTAGCTTTGGGTTAAATCTTGCGGTGTCCTTTCCCAATGACAGTAGGGGCAGCAAGGCACATACTATATTGTTGCCATCGAGGATAAAAATATGGGGTTTATATCATACTGCTTGAGTTTATCCCTCTACATCATGTCATCTTGCTTAATGCATTACTCTGTTCTTATGAACTTTATACTCTAGATGCATGATGGACATCGGTCGATGTGTGGAGTAATAGTAGTAGATGCAGAATTGTTTCGATCTACTTGACACGGACGTGATGCCTATATTCATGATCATTGCCTTAGATATTCTCATAACTATGCGCTTTTCTATCAATTGCTCGGCAGTAATTTGTTCACCCACTGTAATACATGCTATCTTGAGAGAAGCCACTAGTAAAACCTATGGCCCCCGGGTCTCTTTCTTATTATATTGCATCTCTTTTATTTACATCACATCTCGTTTACTACTTTGCAATCTTTACTTTCCAATCTATACAACTAAAATACCAAAAATATTTATCTTACTATCTTTATCAGATCTCACTTTTGCGAGTGACCGTGAAGGGATTGACAACCCTTTATCGTGTTGGTTGCAAGGTTCTTGATTGTTTGTGCAGGTACTAGGTGACTTGTGCGTTATCTCCTACTGGATTGATACCTTGGTTCTCAAAAACTAAGGGAAATACTTACGCTACTTTGTTGCATGACCCTTTCCTCTTCAAGGGAAAACCAATGCATGCTCAAGAGATAGCAAGAAGGATTTGTGGCACCATTGCCGGGGAGATCTACGTCAAGTCAAGACATACCAAGTACCCATCATAAACTCTTCTCCCTCGCTTTACATTATTTGCCATTCACCTCTCGTTTTCCTCTGCCCCACTTCTAAAACGAGTTGCGAAAACCTTTGCCTTTTCTTCGCCCTTTTCCGTTCGTCTCGTTTCACTTGCTTCTTGTGTGTCCGTGTGTTAGATTGTTTGTTTCGCCTTCATGGCTAGTTCTCCTATAATTTTTAATACTCCCGATAATGAAGTTCTTAATTTTAAACAAAGGGAGGGAGAAAACCTAAAAGATGCTTGGTATAGAATTTGCAATGCTCAAAATAGATCTACTAGAAAGCAATCTACTTCCGTTCTTCTTCGCAGTTTTTACGTAGGCATCACTCATTGGAATAGATATGTTCTTGACACCATTACCGGAGGGAATTTCTTGGGAAGCCATACTTTTGATTCTTATAATGCTATGATAGATTTGTTAGGCCCACCACATCTTTTGGTCAATGGAACTATTTTAACTTTGGAACATGTGATGCAAAGGCTTGATATTATTGAAAATAAAATTGCCACTGTAGAGTTGATCGAAAATTTGGATAAAAAGATCCACAACCAAATTACCAAATATGGATCTAAAGTAGGAGTTACTCTGAAAAATCTTACGGAAAAGGAACCCATAGTTAATGAGAAGATAAACTTGAAGATATTATTACTAACTTGGGGACCGCTTTTTCTGCCGTTAAAAATACCTCAAATCCTCCTCCTACCAAAGTTTCCAAGTTTATCTATGTTCCTAAAAATAAGGGTGAATCTTCTAGTAAGGAAAATTAAGACCTCAAATCAATAAGTGTTCACCCCAACTTTTTCGATATCGTTAATGAACCTTTTGCTACAAATGAATTTCTTGATTTCTTGCCTAGGAGTTTGATCATTACCAAAAACAAAGAACCTCCTAAGGGTTATGTGTGTTCAATTGAAGAATTGCATAACAAAGATGACAATACCTAGATCTATTATTGTTTTTATGCCTAGCTAGGTGCGTTAAACGATAGCGCTTGTTGGGAGGCAACCCAATTTTATTTTTGTTCTTTGCTTGTTGCTCCTATTTGGTAATATATAATTCATCTAGTTTCTGTTATGATTGTGTTTTTTATGTTTTAATTAGTGTTTGTGCCAAGTAAAGCCTTTAGGATCTTCTTGGGTGAATGTTGTTTGATCTTGCTGATAAAAACAGAAAGTATGCGCTCACAAAAATAATTTTCATTTTTTACCAAAGAGCGATAAAATATCAATTCCAACTGAAGTTGATCAATATACAAATTATCCTGGTCTTCCTAATTTTTCAGAATTTTTGGAGTTACATAAGTATTCGAAACCTCCATATTGCTACAGACTATTCTGTTTTTGACAGATTCTGTTTTTCGCGTGCTGTTTGCTTATTCTGATGAATCTAAGAGTAGTATCGGGGGGTATGAACCATAGAGAAGTTGGAATAGAGTAGGTTTAACACCAATGTAAATAAAGAATGAGTTCATTACAGTACCTTAAAGTGGTGGTTTATTTTCTTATACTAACGGAGCTCATGAGATTTTCTGTTGAAGTTTTGTGTTGTGAAGTTTTCAAGTTTTTGGGTAAAGATTTGATGGATTTTGGAATAAGGAGTGGCAAGAGCCTAAGCTTGGGGATGCCCAAGGCACCCAAGGTAAAATTCAAGGACAACCAAAAGCCTAAGCTTGGGGATGCCCCGGAAGGCATCCCCTCTTTTGTCTTCGTCTATCGGTAAATTTACTTGAGGCTATATTTTTATTCACCACATGATATGTGTTTTGCTTGGAGCATCTTGTATGATTTGAGTCTTTGCTTTTTAGTTTACCACAATCATCCTTTCTGTACACACCTTTTGGGAGAGACACGCATGAATCAGAATTATTAGAATACTCTATGTGTTTCACTTATATCTTTTGAGCTTGAATAATTTTGATCTCTCATGCTTCACTTATATTATTTTGAGAGTCTTTTAGAATAGCATGGTAATTTGTTTTGACTATATAACTAGTCCTAATATGATGGGCATCCAAGATGGGTATAATAAAAACTTTCACATAAAGTGCGTTGAATACTATGAGAAGTTTGATACTTGATGGTTGTTTTGAGACATGAGGGTGGTGATATTAGAGTCATGCTAGTTGAGTAGTTTTCAATTTGAGAAATACTTGTGTTGAGGTTTGCAAATCCCGTAGCATGCACGTATGGTAACCTTTGTGTAACAAATTTGAAACATGAGATATTTCTTTGACTGTCTTCATTATGAGTGGCAGTCGGGGACGAGCGATGGTCTTTTCCTACCAATATATCCCCCTAGGAGCATGCGCGTAGTGCTTGGTTTTGATGACTTGTAGATTTTTGCAATAAGTATGTGAGTTCTTTATGACTAATGTTGAGTCCATGGATTATACGCACTCTCACCCTTCCACCGTTGCTAGCCTCTCTAGTACCGCGCAACTTTTGCCGGTACCATAAACCCACCATTTACCTTCCTCAAAACAGCCACCATACCTACCTACTATGGCATTTCCATAGCCATTCCGAGATATATTGCCATGCAACTTTCCACCGTTCCGTTTATTATGACACGCTTCATTATTGTCATATTGCTTTGCATGATCATGTAGTTGACATCGTATTTGTGGCAAAGCCACCATTCATAATTTTTTCATACATGTCACTCTTGGTTCATTGCACATCCCGGTACACCGCCGGAGGCATTCATATAGAGTCATATTTTGTTCTACGTATCGAGTTGTAATTCTTGAGTTGTAAGTAAATAAAAGTGTGATGATAATCATTATTAGAGCATTGTCCCATGTGAGAAAAAAAAGAGAAAGTCCAAAGAAAAAAGAGAAGGCCCAAAAAAAGAAAAAAAGAGAAAAAGAGAGAAGGGACAATGCCACTATCCTTTTTCCACACTTGTGCTTCAAAGTAGCACCATGATCTTCATGATAGAGAGTCTCTTATTTTGTCAATTTCATATACTAGTGGGAATTTTCGTTATAGAACTTGGCTTGTATATTCCAACAATGGGCTTCCTCATAATGCCCTAGGTATTCATGAGCAAGAAAGTTGGATGCACACCGACTTAGTTTCTTTTGTTGAGCTTTCATACATTTATAGCTCTAGTGCATCCGTTGCATGACAATCCCTACTCACTCACATTGATATCTATTGATGGGCATCTTCATAGCACATTAATACGCCTAGTTGATGTGAGACCATCTTCCTTCTTTTTGTCTTCTCCACAACCACCATTC
Organism: Triticum dicoccoides; assembly: GCF_002162155.2. Classification (NCBI taxonomy): domain Eukaryota; kingdom Viridiplantae; phylum Streptophyta; class Magnoliopsida; order Poales; family Poaceae; genus Triticum; species Triticum dicoccoides. The sequence goes on along the minus strand of NC_041386.1, from coordinate 548,899,476 downwards.
TATTCCACCTATAGTGCTATGTCCATGGCTCACACTCATGTATTGCGTGAAAGTTGAAAAAGTTTGAGAATACTAAAGTATGAAACAATTGCTTGGCTTGTCATCGGGGTTGTGCATAATTTGAATATTTTGTGTGACGAAGATGGAGCATAGCCAAACTATATGATTTTGTAGGGATGAACTTTCTTTGGCCATGTTATTTTGAGAAGACATGATTACTTTGTTAGTATGCTTGAAGTATTATTATTTTTTATGTAAATATTAAACTTTTGTCTTGAATCTTTCGGATCTGAACATTCATGCCACAATAAAGAAAATTACATTGATGATTATGTTAGGTAGCATTCCACATCAAAAATTCTGTTTTTATCATTTACCTACTCGAGGACGAGAAAGAATTAAGCTTGGGGATGCTTGATACATCTCCAACGAATTGTTTTGATTGTTCCATGCTATTATATTATCTGTTTTGGATGTTTAATGGTCTTTAATATGCTATTTTATATTATTTTTGGGACAAACCTATTAACCAAAGTCCCAATGCCAATTTCTGTTTTTTTGCCTATTTTAGAGTTTCGTAGAAAAGGAATACCAAACAGAATCCAAACGGAATGAAACCTTCGTGATGATCTTTCTTGGACCGAAAGCAAACCAGGAGACTTCGAGTTGAAGTCTGGAACGCCACAAGGTGGCCACGAGGCAGAAGGGTGCGCCCAGGGGGGTAGGCATGCCCCCATCCTCGTGGGCCCCTCGTAGCTCCACCGACGTACTTCTTTCGCCTATATATACTCTTATACCCCAGATCAATCGCAGAGAGCCACGAAACCACTTTTCCACCGCCGCAACCTTCTGTACCCATGAGATCCCATCTTGGGGCCTCTTCCGGCGATCTTCCGGAGGGGGAATCAATCACGGAGGGCTTCAACATCAACACCATAGCCTCTCTGATGAAGCGTGAGTAGTTTACCACAGACCTTCGGGTCCATAGTTATTAGCTAGATGGCTTCTTCTCTCTCTTTGATTCTCAATACAAAGTTCTCCTTGATGTTCTTGGAGATCTATTCGATGTAATACTCTTTCGCGGTGTGTTTTCCTAGATCCAAAGAATTGTGAGTTTATGAACAAGATCATCTATGAATATTATTTGGTTCTTCTCCGAATTCTTATATGCATGATTTGATATCTTTGCAAGTCTCTTCTAATTATCGGTTTAGTTTTGCCTACTAGATTGATCTTTCTTGCAATGGGATAAGTGCTTAGCTTTGGGTTCAATCTTGCAGTGTTCTTTCCCAGTGACAGTAGGGGCAGTAAGGCACGTATTGTATTGTTGCCATCGAGGATAAAAATGGGGTTTATATCATATTGCTTGAGTTTATCCCTCTACGTCATGTCATCTTGCTTAATGCATTACTCTGTTCTTATGAACTTAATACTCTAGATGCATGCTGGATAGCGGTCGATGTGTGGAGTAATAGTAGTAGATGCAGAATCATTTTGATCTACTTAACACGGAAGTGATGCCTATATTCATGATCATTGCATTAGATATTCTCATAACTATGCGCTTTTCTATCAATTGCTCGGTAGTAATTTGTTCACCCACCGTAATACATGCTATCTTGAGAGAAGCCACTAGTGAAACCTATGGCCCCCGGGTCTCTTTCTTATTATATTGCATCTCTTTTATTTACATCACATCTCATTTACTATTTTGCAATCTTTCCTTTCCAATCTATACAACAAAAATACCAAAAATATTTATCTTACTATCTTTATTACATCTCACTTTTGCGAGTGACCGCGAAGGGATTGACAACCCTTTATCGCGTTGGTTGCAAGGTTCTTGGTTGTTTGTGCAGGTACTAGGTGACTTGTGCGTTGTCTCCTACTAGATTGATACCTTGGTTCTCAAAAACTGAGGGAAATACTTACACTACTTTGCTGCATCACCCTTTCCTCTTCAAGGGAAAACCAACGCATGCTCAAGAGGTAGCAATCATCACATGTTTTAAATGATTTTAAGATATATTAACCAATCGATCTTTCTTCTTCCAGCCCTCCGGATCGAGCAAATCTGACATCAGGACAATGCGAGGCCCGGCCAAAAAGTTGAAGTCGGGCGTAAAGTTCAACATCGATGCCATCAAAACTGATGGCGAACCAATCTTGCCTAAGAATAATGCGAACAAGTTCGTTCGTCAGTGCGGAGTTCTTGTGAAGGACCAACTCCCAATCTCCATGCAAGAATGGAAAAAGCCAGCAAAGCAATGTCCAGATCTTACTTTGGTCGATGATAAAGAAAAAGATCTGCTTTGGGAATCTCTCATGGAACATTTCACCCTACCAGATCATTTCATAGATGCAGATGTGCACATAATTAAGACCGCTGCTCGAAGATAGTAGTTGCATTCAATAACCACAATAAAAGTATATGGGCCAGGTATGTTGATGGAGGAAAGAAGACTCCAGAGTTCACGGGAACACTAGAGAATCAAAGAGAGCACTGGCCCGATTTCATGAAATTCAAAGAATCGAAATTATCTAAGGAACGGTCGAGAGTAAACAAGGCCAATGCCGCAAAAAGGAGCAGTTCCATAAGCTAGGGCCAGGTGGCTACGCGGTGGCAATGCCTAAGTGGGATAAATCTGAGCAAGAGATGGTGAATGCAGCGGTCACTTCAGTTACATTGAGCTGCCCCCCAGGTGCAGGACTTGGTTCTATGTGCATGGGGGGCGTTGGACCTGAAGACAGGAAATGTTTCAAAGAGGGCATGCCTTAAAGGAGTCGAGGACAAGTTACTTGTTGCAATAGAAGAGGCCCGAACGGGGGTGTTCACGCCCAACAGAGAGAACGACGAGCTTACACGCGCCCTGGAAAATCCTGAACACACGGGAAGAACACGAGGCAAAGGCGTTGTTCCGTGGTATGAGGGGTTTGCGGACTAAAACACCGACTACAGAAGCCGTGCGAGAAGGAAGATGGAGGAGGAGAAGAAGAGGAAGCTAGAGGAGGAGTAGAGGAAGCAGGAAGCAGAACGCCGTAAATGCCTAGAATCAAAGCACGCGGAGTTGGCACTCCAATTCCAGCGGCAGCAATAGCAAATCGACTCACTTAGCCAAGAAGGGGGTCTCAGCAGTGGCGACAGCTAGTGGATGATCCAACATTGGATGGCACCGTCCCATCCATGCCGAGAAGAAGCGTGGGTTTCGCCCCGGGCGAGGCACAACTGCTAGATAGATACCCTGTGGATGACATCATGGAGAACACTAATTGTGAGCTACACTTCGAAATGAAGAACATATCCATGAAGGTGGTGGATGCCGTTGCTTATACAAATTCCCCCGAAGCAACCTTCCATTGCAACCCGATTCCAGCTGGCTATGCTTGTGTCGTGGTTGATGAAGTGGTGGACCAATATTCGGGGCTAGAGCTTGACATTCCTGGAGGTGACGAGGAGCACACACTGGGATAGGCCAAACATCGTATCATCCTATGGAGAAAGGATTGCATCATCTTTCCAAGGCCATCGACACCGCGTCAGCTGACTCCTCCTCGAAGTCTGCCACCGTGTCAGCAATCTCTTGCTCCTCCAAGTGATCATCAACCACCGCCTCATCACAGTCCCGCTCCTTCAAGTCCGCCAATGTGTCAGGCCACTCCTCCTCCTCCAAGTCCGGCATCGGGTCAGGCCACTCCTGCTTCGAGTCTGGCACCACGTCAGCCCACCCCTCCTCCTCCAAGTCCGGCAGCACGTCAGCCCACTTCTCCTCCAAGTCAGCCACGTCAGCCGTCTCCTCCAACTCAGCAACAGCGGAAGAGAGCCACCGCAGCTATGGTGCGTAGCGGTACAAGTCGAGGTAGTACAGGAGGTACAGACGGAGGCAAGCGATTTCAATATGGTCCAAGCCTCGAGCCTCTTCCACAGAGGCCTTACGACATGACCGAGGAGAAAAATGCAACCATAGTGAAGGCCCAAGTGGATGCCCATTTTGGACCGAAACCACCACCGCCGCCAAAGGAGAAAGTGCCTGAGCATGTCGTTGACCACTTTATTCGTATGGCTGAAGCACCAGCTCCCAAGCCTGTTGACTCAGACTATGAGCGCAAAATCAGAAAGGCACATCGAGCACAACGAAAGAAGGAGTGAAGCTCGAGCTCGAGCCAAGCAGCTGCCAAAAATAGCGGGAAAACCATTCCCCAGCTGGGAGAACAGGCGGTGCAATCGATCCCCCCGCTCATTGTACCAACACATGCGAGTACCGGCGCCGATCAGCTGGTAATAACCGACGACCATATAAGGCAGGCTAAAGAGATCGGATGCACTATAGAACAACTCCTAGGCTTGGAGCCCATGGAAACTTTTAAAGAGGAGGAGCTAAAACGGAAATATGTCTATGGAGAACCTTTGGTCAAGCCTGAGGAGGTCAAGAAGCTCTCAACAAGAATGTATGAATGGCATCAATGGTACATGGAAATTACCAAGACTACCAATCGAGAGTCCCTCATGGTGAAAGCCAAGGAAGATCATTACTTCCATCAGCTAGCTCTGTCAGTTGAGTATTCAGAACTATTTCAGTTATTCAATCAAGACGCACTCGACAAATCTATCGTCAGTTGCTATTGTCTGTAAGTGATTTCTTTCTGTAATTTAAGTCTCATGCTAGCTGTAGTGCTCTCGTTGATCATTACCTGTAATTATCCTCACTATATTCTTTTCTATGTTATTATGTATAGGATGAAGATATATGAAATGAAAAAAGCTAGACGCTATGGCATTGGGTTCATTGACCCAAATGTCATTAATGAATAGACATGGAGCTTAGAATGGTATAAACAAGAAGTACAGAATAACATGCTAGAGTTCTTGAAGCGCCTCAATACCAATCGAGATATACTACTTCCTTACAACTTCCAGTGAGTCACTGTCTTGTACTACAAATTCTGTTTTTGCTTACTAGCTAGATATTAATAAGTGTATAGGGTTTAGGGTAGTTGATGAGTATTATGCACATGCCCGCTTAATTTATAGATGCAAACATATGCACATGTAGGTACCACGGGATCTTGTTAATCATTCAAGTTGAAGAAGGAACAGTTGAAGTACTTGACTCACTACTTAAAAAACCTGCTGAATACTCAATCGTGAAGGGGATAGTCAACAGGTAATTTCAATCATTATTGAACTTTATGTCGGCCTCTTTAGTTCGTCATTTCCTCATATCAACTAATTAATAACTCCTTTATTCATTTTCTTTGCCCGTGGGTAGGGCTTGGAAAAAGTACATCAAAACGGTTCCAGGCGAATGGAAAAAAAGAGTTGTATTGGTTTTGACCCAAGGTAAGTAATTAAGTAGTACTAGCTATAGCTAGCTAGCTCATCTCTTTAATTCTAGTTTCAATACCATTAATTATCATGCTTGATTAATTATTATCTGATTGAATCCTATTCTCGTAAAGGCCATGAAGTAGGCGCCGGGGACTGATTTATGTACATACTACATGTCGGCATTCTGGGAACGGGGGTCCCCAGACTTGCCTGCCTGCGGCCTGCGGCGTGGCTCAAAGGGGGGGCCAGCACGGCCCATCTTCACCAACACAAACCCAAGACCCTCGCGAGGGGTCAAGCCTCGCGGGGCGAACGACGCGGAGCTTCCTCAGGCGCAGCCTTGTCAGGCTGGCTCACGAGGAGGCGGAGAGATCAAGGTGGGGTACCTCACGAGGTGCTCGTGACGCAAGCCATGACGACCGGGAGCGCCAGGCGAGTGCCAGCCCGCGTAGTGTCCTCCCTTCCTCTTTGGTGCAAAGGGGGCAAGCGCAGCCGCGGAGTATCGAGGCATCAGGCAAAGGTTGCCATTTCGGTGCAACGAGACCAAGACCAGGAGGACTACGAGACGGAGGTCACCGTGGAGCCCAAGACGGTGTCATCACCCGAGCTTTGCGCAGGCGAAGACTACTTTTGTCAGGGTAGCTTGTACTAGCTGTCCCCCTTCAAATTAGCCCGCCATTGTTGGCTCCCTTTCCGCTCGATATTTGGGAAGAGGACCAGGGCCTCTATAAATAGGACCAGCCACCCACATCGAAGGGGGGGAGGGCGTGTTTGGAAGGATAGAGAGATACACGAAGAGAGAGGATAGACAGAGAGAGAGAGAGAGAGAGAGAGAGAGAAAGGTGACTGAGCTCCTCCCAGCAATTCATCGCCCCAGCCAAGAACAGACCCTCGCGAGGCTGTTCTTCCTTGTATTGTTCATCATCATCAGCCCAAGAGACAATCCACCACACCGCACACTGGAGTAGGGTATTACACCACAACGGTGGCCCAAACCAGTATAAACCTTGTGTCTCTTGTGTCGTTCTTTCCTTAGTTTAGATCCTAGCAAGGCGGAAGGGTGCAGGTAGGTAGGAGGCGAAATCTCCGCGCGCACCCCAGTGTTCGAACCTCAAGGGTCTACCGGAACCCGAAATCCGACATTTGGCGTGCCAGGTAGGGGTGCTTCGGGATTCGTCTTCCACCACCCCGTTCTCCTCCGACCACCACGCCCATGTCTGATGCTCGTCGGGCCCGCGCCAAGCGCCGGGCCGCGCTCACTTCCCGCGTTGCCCAGACGGCCCCCGTCGGCGGGCGACCTGGCCGTTCCCCGTCACCTGCCGTCAACGCCGCCACCAGCCCGGCGGGGGACAAGCATCAAGCATCGTCCCAGCACCCGTCCATGTGGCAAGACGGCCGCACCGCGACTCCCTCACTCACCCCAGCTGTTTCTTCGCCCCGCGCGCTCCGCGCGCCCATGGAGGCTCGGGCTGCACTCATCGCGGCGAACGAGCTCCTGCGCTACCGTCCCGTCGACGACGTCTACGAAGAATGGCTCGACCGCGTCGCTGAGCTTGTCCGCGCCGCAGGGGGCTCTCCTGCACCGTCCGTTCCGCTGCACCGCACCCTGCACCGCGCGAGCAGTGAAGCTCCGGCGGCGCCCCGACCGCCTCCTCCTCAGGAAGGCGCCATGGATCCAAGGCGCGTGGCCCCTAGGTGGAATCCGCTCCGTCAGGCGCCAGCGCAACAAGAGCAGAGCTGTCAAGAAGTCCCTCGCCCGCAAGAAGCTGCCCGGGCGCTCCCTACTCCAGCACGTCGCGACCATGCTCCTGCTCCCGCGCGTCAAGACCCCGCGCTGCTCCCAGCTGCAGCGCGTGGGGACATGCAAGACCAAGTTCCCTGTCATCCAAGGCCTCCCGTGGCTACAGCAGGCTGCTGCGCCTTCACCGCCGAGCTACGCAACGTCGCGTGGCCCGGCAAGTTCAAGCCAGACCTGCCTCCTCGCTACGATGGCACGGCTGACCCTGCGGAGTTCCTCTAGCTCTACGAGCTGGGCATCGAAGCTGCCAACGGAGACGAGAAGGTCATGGCGAACTGGTTCCCGATGGCACTCAAGGACGGGGCCCGCACCTGGCTCCTGAACCTGGCTCCAGGCACAATCTCCTCCTGGGACAAGATGCGCACCCGCTTCATCACCAACTTCCAAGGCACTCGCGACCGGCCACCCGCCATGAGCGACATGCGCCGCATCAAGCAACAGCCCGGGGAGACCCTGCAGAAGTACATCCAGCGCTTCAACAACGCGCGCCTCAATATTCCCAAGGTGACTGAGGAGGCCATCATCTCAGCCTTCTCCGACGGCGTGCGCGACGTCAAGATGAAGGAGGAGCTGGCGATGCATGAAGACCTGTGCACTTCCCTGGAGCTGTTCAACCTAGCAACCAAGTGCGCCAGAGCCGAGGAAGGGCATCTCTCCCTCCTCGAGCTGCCTGCCGCAGATCTAGAAGAGAAGAAGCCCAAGGCCAAGGATGTGAAGCGCAAGGGGGCTGCTGTGCTCGCGGCAGAACCAGACACCAAGCGGGGCAGAGATCAGCTCGAACCCTCCAAGGGCAGCCGGTACTGTGTGTACCACGACCTCCACACCCACAACACCAACGAATGTCAAGAGCTCTGAGCCGTGCGAGAAGGAAGGATCGGCCGTCGCCCTGACCGCAGTGACCGGGGCTACGGCCGAGGAGGAGGAAGGAACGCAGGACGCTGGGAAGACCGTGGCCCGCGCCAAGGGTGGCGCGATCAACCTCGCGAGGATCGCTGGCAAGACCCGCCTCGTGAGGGAGGCTGGAGAGATCAGCCTCGCGAAGGAGACTGGAGGGATCAGCCTCGCGAGGATCGCCCGCAAGGCAACGCAGGCCTCCCACCGCTGCCGCCGCAGCCAAGGAGAAACAAGGACCGCCACCAGGACGAGGGGGCTGGAGGCTTCCAGGAGCCGCACGTGATCGCCTGCATCCTAGGCGGGGCACAAGCCCCAGCCTCTCAGCGCATCTTCAAGCAGTTCGCCCGCGAAGTGAACGCAGTCCTCCCCAGGCTCGAAGCCACGCGCCCTCTCAGGTGGTCGGCGTGTGCCATCATGTTCAGCTCAGCAGATCAGCTCAAGTGTGCGGCTACAGCCGGAGTTCTCCCGATGCTTTGTTCCCCAGTCATGAGCAACGTGGTGGTCACCAAGACCCTCATCGATGGCGGGGCATGGCTCAACGTCCTGTCCGTGGAAACATTCCACAACCTCCAAGTGCCCTACAGCCAGCTTCAGCCAACCAAGCCTTTCTCCGGTATCACTGACGGCTCCACGTTCCCGATTGGGCAGGTCCGCCTCCCTGTCACCTTCGGGGCACACGACAACTACCGCACCGAGCTCATCGACTTCGACGTCGCTCACATTTGCCTGCCGTACAATGCCGTCCTTGGGTACCCAGCGCTGGCCAAGTTCATGGCCGTAACGCACCACAGCTACAACGTCCTCAAGATGCCAGGAAGCGGCGGAGTCATCACGGTGCCATGTGAAGAGAAGGACGCGGTGTGTTCCGTGGAACGAGCCTTTCAGGCCGTGTCACTGGAAGACCCGAATCGTGGAAGCAGGAGGCCTCCCGAGACCGCCCCTAAGAAGAAGAAGACATCGTCCAGCCCGACCCCTCAGGAGGCAGGCCCCTCTGGGCCCGCGCCTGCCCAGGGGGAACCTCCTTCCATCGCATAGGAAAGAGCGCCCGACGCCCTCCTCAGGCAGGGCTCGGGGGCTCTCCCCTGGAGGGCCATCAACCTAGCCAAGGTCACGAGGGAGGCGCTTGGGCACCACATGGAGGCGTGTTTCGAAGCACGTTTCCCTCAAGAAGGAGCAAGGCAAGGAGACCCAGACCCTCAGGAGTTCGTCAGCAAGGCCATTCAGGAGCTACAGGAGTCAAGAGTCATGAAAGGCGGCCGCCGCCTACTAGCAGTGGCTCCCCATCCAGGCGAGGATGGTGGGCTGCGCGTCTGCATCGACATAACAGGGCTCAACCGAGTCGCCTCTCTGGAGCGCCTCTGGCCCTCGCGAGTGGGGCGCTGCGAATGCGGCTGACACGTACCAGCGCCTCATGAGGGGCATCACGGGGGCACGAGAGGCCAGGCGTCCCGTAGCCCTGGCAGGGATGGAGATGGCCCGTGAGGAGCCGCCAGCGCCTCCGGAGTCTCCCGAGGCCCCTGGGCCTGGGGGCTCGTGAGGATCGGCTCCCGCAGCCCACCGAGCCTGCTACATCAACGCTCCTTCGCCCTTAACATCATCAGGTGACACCTTTCTAGTTTTATTTCCACCTGGGAGCGCCCCCAGGGCTGCATTATTCCCAAGCCGCGTGGGTCCGTCCCTGCGGCGTGTATCCGCTTTTTATTCCATGTTGTTAGCTTACCTTGTTGGGGGCGCCCCTCAGGCTGCATGCTCCCCAAGCCGCTCGGGCCAGGCCCAGTGGCATGTATCCCATTTGCGTTTATTTCTGATTATGCGTTAGACCCACCATGCTTGATTATTTGATGCCGGTCCACGACACCTCTTCTTCTCCATGCCGACCACTTGCACATTAAAGGGGGGGGGGGTACCTGAGCATCGCGACTCAGGGCTCTTACTGGCTCTCCAGCCCTCACCCTCTGGCCTTGTCCATGGCATCGCGACCTGGCATACCAGCAACGGCTAAGACCAGCTCGAGGGCCGGGACCCGAGGACGTAGAGTGCCGACATCTAACCAAATTTGCAGGAACGCATCAAAAGATAAGGCCCAGTGCCAGGCGCAACCCGCCTAGAGGTAGGGCCCCGTGAGTCCCGGGCTGGCTCACGGGTGCCCAGATACACCTCGCCAGGCCCTACCGTGCCAGCCACGTGTCAGGGCGGGGCTGTACACGCCCCGGGGGCTCCTCCCAGAGGGCCCCCCCTCCCACGTACCAGTGGAAGCACCATGCTCCGCGCTGGCTGACGACACTACCGAGGAGCGGCTATGCCCGTACACATACGGTAGCACTATGCTCCGCGCTGGTGATAAACAATTGAGGGTGGCACCAAGGCCGCATCAACCTCAGGGAGCCCAGAGCTTAGTGTCTAGCCTCATCATAACGCCTCCCCTCGGGAGTGCCGCGCGAGGGGGCTGGGCACAGGGGCTGCGCCTGGGTCACACCCAGACGCACGCCACTCAGCCAGGTCCCCCCGGGCCTGGTTCGTCACGTGTCTCTCCCCGAGCGGAGCCAAGGTACGAAGGCCGTTTGAGCGTCAAGGGGGACTCCTAAGCATCGCGACTCAGGAGCCTAACTGGTCACGTAGCCCCTCACTCCGTGGCCCCGTCCTGGTTTCCAGTCGGGACCATCACTGGGTGAGGCACGCGTGCGGCCGGGCCCTGCAGACGTAGAACGGTAGATTCACCCGCATCACGCCTCCTTACTTGCTGTTCGTGCATCAAGGGGGACTCCTGAGCATCGCGACTCAGGAGCCTAACTGGTCACGTAGCCCCTCACTCCGTGGCCCCGTCCCGGTTTCTGGTCGGGACCATCGCTGGGTGAGGCACGCGCGCGGCCGGGCCCTGCAGACGTAGAACGGTAGATCCACCCGCATCACACCTCCCTACTTGCTGTTCGTGCGCCAAGGGGGACTCCTGAGCATCGCGACTCAGGAGCCTATCTTGTCACGTGGCCCCTCACTCCTTGGCCCCGTCCTGGTTTCCGGTCGGGACCAATGCTGGGTGAGGCATGCGCCGGGCCGGGCTCTGCCGGCGTAGAACATAAGCAAGTAGGAAGGGAAAGCACAAATTTCAAGGAATTCAAAAGCAAATATTACAGTCCATACTGTTATCTCAATGCCAAACGCAAGTTTAAACGCCTCCCCGAGGCATGATACATGTGCAGGAATTAAAGGCAGGACAGGACCCGCGACGAAGTCACTTGTCGGCGATGGAGCAACGCGGATTGGGTACGCCTCACAAAGCGGTGGGGTCGGAAGCACCTTGCTCCGGCTTGGTGCTCAAGGCCCGGAACTTCCCCAACATGGCCTTTGCGCGACCCTTCACGGCCTCGGCAGCGGCAGCGGCACGCTCGCTGCTCACTGGCTCCAGCAGGTCGTCGTGGTCGACACCGGGATCGCGAAGGTAGATGTGGGTGAGGACCCGCGTCATTGCTGCAGAAGACAGGACACGCGCCTCGGCCTCGGCCGCGGGGCCAAGGCCAAGGGCGACATCTTCAAGGGCGTGAACCAGGAAGGGAAGCAGCTTGGCGGGGCCATCCTCGGCGCCAGCCAGTGGGCTCTCCAGGCCGCTGTCGTAAAGCGTCCTCAGTGAGGAGCGAGCCCTCGCCTCCATCTCCGCGAAGGCCACGAGGTCCTCAGCAAGAACCAGGGCCTCATCGTCCAGCTTGGCCTTCCTCGCCCCCAACTCCTGCTCCAGCGCGCCTAGGCGGTTGCGGCGTTTCTTGAGCTTGACCTCCCTCTCCTTGAGAGCCGCCTCGCAAGCCTTCACGCCTTCTTCCTGCACTTGGCGAAGGCGGACCTCGTTCGCGAGCTGGTCCTGCAAACCTTGCAGTTCGCCCTCCAGCGCCTTGCAACGATCACGGACGTCGACCACCTCCCCTAGGGCTGCATCACGAGCGGCCTTCGCCTCAAGGACGGCCTGCTTCTCCTCGTCGCATGCCGTCGAGGCCTGGACCAGCGCCGCCCGAATCGAAGCATCGGAGCGAACCCATCCTGAAGCCAGCTCCAAGCGCACGGCCACCAAGTGGGGGTCAGCGCCAAGAAGATCCTGACGCAGTCGGTCCAGCTCAGCAACAGCACGATCCAGAACGGCAGAAGGAGTCGGAGAGACAGCAGCCGATGGAGTAGGAGGAGAAGACGGCAGCGCGGCCACAGCATCCTGAGGCGGAGTCTGTCGCGCCCCGACAGCTGAAGTGGAGGCGGCAGGCAAGAGCACCTTGGGAGCCACTTGGGCCATGGGGGCTGAGCTCGCCCCAGCCGGCTCAGCCAGGCCTCGCGCGGACGACCGGGCGAGAGAAGCCTGTGCGTCGCGGTCACCCTCCTTCGCAGGCAGAAGCGCTGCCACAGATGGAACCTCGGGAGCCCCCTTCGGCTTCTTTGCGACGGGCACCAGCCTACCCAAGAGATGCGAACGTCAAGCTTCAGAAGCAGAGCAAGAGATAAAGACAAGAATCGAACGCTTACGGGTTGTCGCCAGTGAGCTCAAGCGGCCTTCGGCCAAATTTGAAGCCTGAAAGCCGGCTGGAAGGGTCAACCTCGGGAAGCTTGGAGGCGGAAGGCGCATCTGCGGTCTGCCCCGGGGCCGGGGCAGACCCGCGGGAGATCAGCCCGGTTCTGTCCTTCTTGGGGATCGGGGGTGAGCTCCCGCCGTCCTGATCGTCGTTGTCCTCGTCGTCGTCTTCGTCGTCATCCTCGTCGCCATCGCTCGGAGAGAGGTGGAGAACACGGGACCGGCGCCGAGGGAGGGGAGCCCTCGACTCCCCATCAATCGCCTCGGAGTCAGGCCCTTTTCCCTGCTCCCCTCCTTCCTCCTCTTCGCTGGGGTCGTCGGAGGGCACATCCACCGGTTCCTAGGGTGTTTCCACGGGCACGGGCCCATCCCCGTTGAAGACGGGCATGGACTTCACTACCTGCTCCCAGTCGTCGCGAAGGAACAAGGGCGTAGGAGGGCCCGCTAACCTCGCCACATCGCCCCTGACCAGAGATGGGAGGACAACAGCCAGATCTCCGTCGGCTAAGGCCGCGGGGCTTGGACGGGGCCTCCACATCAGAAGTGAGTACTGCCGAAGCGGAGCCAGCTAGTGCTCCAGGAATTCCCTCAGCAGCGACGCGCCGGTCAGCTTCGCCGCCGCCATGTTGGCCGGCCTCAGATCCGCGTCCATCTTCTCCAACATCAGCTTCGCACGGGGGTCCGTGAGCTCCGCTCGACCCCAATCGCTGGAGCTCGTGGGCTGCTCCGTCGGCAAGATCAGTTGAGGATGGATGCGCCCAGCATCCACCAAGACCCACTTGCTCCTGAAGCCCTCAATCCTTTTCCCGGGGTTTGAAATGGCAATGGCGCCACCGTACGCGGCAAAGCACGTGCACGCGGAAGCAGTACCACGAGAGGTCCAGAGGTAGAAGTAGTGGCGCAGCAAGGCCACTGAGGGCTGCACCCCTACGTGAGCCTCGCAGTAATAGGCGAATATTGCCAGGAGAAGGACGGAGTTGGGGTGGAGATGCAGGGCTTGTAGCTTATAGTGGCGGAGGACAGAGAAGAAGAACTCGGAGAAGGGAGGCACTAAGCCAGCAGCAATGGCACTTACGAAGAGCGGATAGAAGGTGCTCCCTTGACCCTCAGGGGTGACGGAGCCGGCTTTGAACACCTTCGCCCCGTTGACGCCCCGCACCGTCGCCATCCGGCGCAACCGGGCGAGGCTCGCCTCCGACACATTCGGCGGATCCAGGGCAGACGAGTACCAAGCTACGGCCGGGGGCTGACGAGGCGCCATGGCTTCCTAGGTCACACGGTCGGAGTGGATCTGGAAATTTTGGAGGAAGGAAGGAGAGGCGCAAGAAAGGGGATCTGAGCAGCAACCGGGGAAAGCAAGAAGCAAAGCCTAGGTAGATGCCACTCCTTTATCAACTCGCGCGGTTGTTAGGGCGCCCACGTCCAGTCAACCGCCATGCGGCGCCCAAGGCCGCAGGCTGTTAGGGCCCGCGGCGCTTCGCCCTTGCCCTTCCACCTCCCTGCACGGCCAAGTCCGGGCGCGCCTTGGGCCCGGGGGCTACTGTCGGCGTTCTGGGAACGGGGGTCCCCAGACTTGCCTGCCTGCGGCCTGCGACATGGCTCAAAGGGGGGCCCAGTGCGGCCCATCTTCACCAACACAAACCCAAGACCCTCGCGAGGGGCCAAGCCTCGCGGGGCGGACGACGCGGAGCTTCCTCAAGCGCAGCCTCGTCAGGCTGGCTCACGAGGAGGCGGAGAGAACAAGGCGGGGTACCTCACGAGGTGCCCATGACGCAAGCCATGATGACCAAGGGCGCCAGGTGGGTGCCAGCCCGCGCAGCGTCCTCCCTTCCTCTTTGGTGCAAAGGGGGCAAGCGCAGCCGCGGAGTACCGAGGCATCAGGCAAAGGTTGCCATTTCGGTGCAACGAGACCAAGACCAGGAGGACTACGAGACGGAGGTCACCGTGGAGCCCAAGACGGTGTCATCACCAGAGCTTTGCGCAGGTGAAGACTACTTTTGTTAGGGTAGCTTGTACTAGCTGCCCCCCTTCAAATTAGCCCGCCATTGTTGGCTCCCTTCCCGCTCGATATTTGGGAAGAGGACCAGGGCCTCTATAAATAGGACCAGCCACCCACATCGAAGGGGGGGCGTGTTTGGAAGGATAGAGAGATACACGAAGAGAGAGGACAGACAGAGAGAGAGAGAAAGGTGACTGAGCTCCTCCCAGCAGTTCATCGCCCCAGCCAAGAACAGACCCTCGCGAGGCTGTTCTTCCTTGTATTGTTCATCATCATCAGCCCAAGAGGCAATCCACCACACCGCACACTGGAGTAGGGTATTACACCACAACGGTGGCCCGAACCAGTATAAACCCTGTGTCCCTTGTGTCGTTCTTTCCTTAGTTTAGAACCTAGCAAGGCGGAGGGGTGCAGGTAGGTAGGAGGCGAAATCTCCGCACGCACCCCAGTGTTCGAACCTCAAGGGTCTGCCGGAACCCGAAATCCGACAGTATGTTTGCGAGAACATTCGCATGATGGCGTCCGAAAGGACCAAAGATGCTAGACAACAATGGGTACATTTGCCATAACACTATTCACAATTTTTACATCATTATCGATATCTAATCACACAACGACTAATACATGCATATTGAGCTCCTTCTTAAAAGTTCACTGAGGTGCGGGATAAGCTCCTACCAACGGATCGCGTAGCGGCAATTCAAGAGGAAATAGCGAGATTTTTGCTCGACCAGGTCATTGATCCCAAAGGAGAATACCATTACCCGCTACCTCCGCTAAAGCAGTAATGCCTCCATATATATGTAGGAGAAATTGTATATACCAAATTGTATATATATACATGTGTATGTGTGAATGGTACGGACGTGCGAGGCATTCGATGATATATATGATCGGTTCTACGAGAAATTCTATTTTTATATATGCATAACGTGTATAATATGTAGTATCGTAAAATACCAGCAAATGAAAAACAATTAAATGGAAAACACAAAATTAAAGGAAAAATAAATCGTGAACCCCAAACCCCCCAAACATTTTAGTACCAGTTGGTGTTACCAACTGCAACTAAAGGTCTCCCCGCCCCTGTCGCTGGCTCGTGCCACATGGTGGAACTTTAGCGGCGGTTCATGCTGAACCGGTACTAAAGGGGGGACCTTTAGTCCCCAACCTTTAGTGCCGGTTACAGAACCGGCACTAAAGGTCCTTACAAACCGGTGCTATAGACCGGTTCTGCACTAGTGAGGAATGCTAAGAAAAGCCAAGTATTGTTGATCGATTCAGAAAAAGCCAAGAATTTAGAAATGTATTTTCTAAAGTGGGATCATATGTATCCGGGTTCATCCATGCACTTCTTGGGGTGTATGTTCCAACACAACGCCTGGTTGATGGAATCGCCAATTGCCCACTTATGTTGACTTGTCTTACGAGACTAGGGGCTAACATTCCTGATGCAGATCTACATATGAATACCTGCAACTACGTAACGATGTGGAATATCGACTTTCAAACCATTTTCCTATAAGAGAATGGTTTCCATTACTTTAACAAATGGATTTTTATATCAAATAATAGCTATTGCATTAAAGAAGAAAAAAACTAATAAAAGTCGAAGACTTATAATCATAGTGAATAGAGAGAAAAATTCTTCTAATTTTCTTGTTCCCGAAAATATTCTATCTATCTATTAGATGCCGTAGAGATTCTATCTATCTATTAGATGCCGTAGAGAGTTAACAATTTTCATGTCTTTCAATTCTCGTGCTCGTAATTGGACACACGGATGCCGATACTCGCTAATCAACCCAAAAGGCTAGATCGCGAGTTTTCACCCAGAGTATGCTACCTCTTGAGCATTGCATTGGTTTTCCCTTGAAGAGGAAAGGGTGATGCAGCAAAGTAGCGTAAGTATTTCCCTCAGTTTTTGAGAACCAAGGTATCAATCTAGTAGGAGGATATGCGCGAGTCCCTCGCACCTACACAAAACAAATAAATCCTCGCAACCAACATGATAAGGGGTTGTCAATCCCTACATGGCCACTTACAAGTGTGAGATTTGATAGATATGATAAGATAATATTTTTGGTATTTTTATGATAAAGATGCAAAGTAAAATAAAAGGCAATGAAAATAACTAAGTGTTGGAAGATTAATATGATGGAAGATAGACCCCGGGGACATATGTTTCACTAGTGGCTTCTCTCAAGAGCATAAGTATTTTACGGTGGGTGAACAAATTACTGTTGAGCAATTGACAGAATTGAGCATAGTTATGAGAATATCTAGGTATGATCATGTAGATAGGCATCACGTCCAAGACAAGTAGACCGACTCCTGTCCGCATCTACTACTATTACTCCACACATCAACCGCTATCCAGCATGCATCTAGAGTATTAAGTTCATAAGAACAGAGTAACGCCTTAAGCAAGATGACATGATGTAGAGGGATAAATTCATGCAATATGATAAAAACCCCATCTTGTTATCCTCGATGGCAACAATACAATACGTGCCTTGCTGCCCCTACTGTCACTGGGAAAGGACACCGCAAGATTGAACCCAAAGCTAAGCACTTCTCCCATTGCAAGAAAGATCAATCTAGTAGGCCAAACCAAACTGATAATTCGAATAGACTTGCAAAGATAACCAATCATACATAAAAGAATTCAGAAGATTCAAATATTGTTCATAGATAAACTTGATCATAAACCCACAATTCATCAGTCTCAACAAACACACCGCAAAAGAAGATTACATCGAATAGATCTCCACGAGAGAGGGGGAGAACATTGTATTGAGATCCAAAAAGAGAGAAGAAGCCATCTAGCTAATAATTATGGACCCGAAGGTCTTAGGTAAACTACTCACACTTCATCGGAGGGGCTATGGTGTTGATGTAGAAGCCCTCCGTGATCGATGCCCCCTCCGGCGGAGCTCCGGAACAGGCCCCAAGATGGCATCTCGTGGATACAGAAAGTTACGACGGTGGAATTAGGGTTTTGGCTCCAAATCTGATCGTTTGGGGGTACGTAGGTATATATAGGAGGAAGGAGTACGTCGGTGGAGCAACAGGGGGCCCACGAGGGTGGAGGGCGCACCTGGGGGGGGGGGGGTAGGCATGCCCCCCTACCTCGTGGCTTCCCTGTTGGTTGCTTGATGTAGGGTCCAAGTCTCTTGGATCTCGTTCATTCCAAAAATCACGTTCATGAAGGTTTCATTCCGTTTGGACTCCGTTTGATATTCTTTTTCTGCGAAACTCTGAAATAGGCAAAAAACAACAATTCTGGGTCGGGCCTCCGGTTAATAGGTTAGTCCCAAAAATAATATAAAAGTGAATAATAAAGCCCAATAACGTCCAAAACAGAAAATAATATAGCATGGAGCAATCAAAAATTATAGATACGTTGGAGACGTATCAAGCATCCCCAAGCTTAATTCCTGCTCGTCCTCGAGTAGGTAAATGATAAAAACAGAATTTCTGATGTGGAATGCTACTAGGCATAATTTCAATGTAATTCTTCTTAATTGTGGCATGAATATTCAGATCCGAAAGATTCAAGATAAAATTTTAATATTGACATAGAAATAATAATACTTCAAGCATACTAACTAAGCAATTATGTCTTCTCAAAATAACATGACCAAAGAAAGTTCATCCCTACAAAATCATATAGTTTAGTCATGCTCCATTTTCGTCGCACAAGAATGCTCTCATCATGCACAACCCCGATGACAAGCCAAGCAATTGTTTCATACTTTAGTAATCTCAAACTTTATAAACCTTCACGCAATACATGAGCGTGAGCCATGGATATTGCACTATGGGTGGAATAGAGTATAATGATGGGGGTTATGTGGAGAAGACAAAAAAGGAGAAAGTCTCACATCAACGAGGCTAATCAATGAGCTATGGAGATGCCCATCGATTGATGTTAATGCAAGGAGTAGGGATTGCCATGCAACAGATGCACTAGAGCTATAAATGTATGGAAGCTCAACAAAAGAAACTAGTGGGTGTGCATCTAACTTGCTTGCTCACGAAGACCTAGGGCACTTAAGGAGGCCCATTGTTGGAATATACAAGCCAAGTTCTATAATGAAAAATGCCCACTAGTATATGAAAGTGACAAAACAAGAGACTCTCTATCCTGAAGATCATGGTGCTACTTTGAAGCACAAGTGTGGAAAAAAGGATAGTAGCATTGTCCCTTTTCATTTCCTTTTTTTGGGACTTTTTTTATTTGGCCTTTCTCTCTTTTTTTATTGGGACAATGATCCATTAAATGATGATCATCACACTTCTATTTATTTACAACTCAATGATTGCAACTCGATACTAGAACAAGGTATGACTCTATATGAATGCCTCCGGCAGTGTATCGGGATATGCAATGAACCAAGAGTGACATGTATGAAAGAATTATGAATGGTGGCTTTGCCACAAATACTATGTCAACTACATGATCATGCTAAACAATATGACAATGATGAATGTGTCATGATAAACGAGATGGTGGAAAGTTGCATGGCAATATATCTCGGAATGGCTATGGAAATGCCATAATAGGTAGGTATGGTGGCTGTTTTGAGGAAGATATAAGGAGGTTTATGTGTGAAAGAGCGTATCATATCACGGGGTTTGGATGCACCGGCGAGTTTGCACCAACTCTCAATGTGAGAAAGGGCAATACACGGTACCGAAGAGGCTAGCAATGATGGAAAGGTGAGAGTGCGTATAATCCATGGACTCAACATTAGTCATAAAGAACTCACATACTTATTGCAAAAATCTACAAGTCATCAAAAACCAAGCACTACGCGCATGCTCCTAGGGGGATAGATTGGTAGGAAAAGACCATCGCTCGTCCCCGACCGCCACTCATAAGGAGGACAATCAAAGAACACCTCATGTTTCAAATTTGTTACATAAAGTTTACCATATGTGCATGCTACGGGACTTGCAAACTTCAACACAAGTATTTATCAAATTAACAACTACTCAACTAGCACAACTTTAATATCACTACCTCCATATCTCAAAACAATCATCAAGCATCAAACTTCTCTTAGAGTTCAAAACACTCATAAGAAAGTTTTTACTAATCTTGAATACCTAGCATATTAGGATTATTTAAGAAAATTACCATGCTATTTAAGACTCTCAAAATAATCTTAGTGAAGCATGAGAGATCAATAGTTTCTATAAAACAAATCCACCACTCTGCTCTAAAAGATATAAGTGAAGTACTAGAGCAAAACTATATAACTCAAAAGATATAAGTGAAGCACATAGAGTATTCTAATAATTTCCGAATCATGTGTGTCTCTCTCAAAAGGTGTGTACATCAAAGATGATTGTGGTAAACTAAAAAGAAAAGACTCAAATCATACAAGACGCTCCAAGAAAAACACATATCATGTGGTGAATAAACATATAGCTCCAAGTAAAGTTACCGATGGATGTAGACGAAAGAGGGGATGTCTTCCGGGGCATCCCCAAGCTTTGGCTTTTTGGTGTCCGTAGATTATCTTTGGGGTGCCATGGGCATATCCAATCTTAGGCTCTTTCCACTCCTTGTTCCATAATCTATCAAATCTTTATCCAAAACTTGAAAACTTCACAACACAAAACTTAAAGTAGAAAATCTCGTGAGCTCCGTTAGCGAAAGAAAACAAAACACCACTTCAAGGTACTGTAATGAACCCATTCTTTATTTATATTGGTGTTAAGCCTACTGTATGCCAACTTCTCTATGGTTTATAAACTCTTTTACTAGCATAGATTCATCAAAATAAGCAAACAACACACGAAAAACAGAATCTGTCAAAAACAGAACAGTCTGTAGTAATCTGTAGCTAGCGCAAGATCTGGAACCCCAAAAATTCTAAAATAAATTTATGGAAGTGAGGAATTTATCTATTAATTATATTAAAAAATAATTAACTAAATAGCACTTTCCAAATAAAAATGGCAGCAGTTCTCATGAGCGCTAAAGTTTCTGTTTTTTACAGCAAGATTAACAAGACTTTCCCCAAGTCTTCCCAACGGTTCTACTTGACACAAACACTAATTAAACACAAAAACACAACCAAAACAGAGGATAGATAAATTATTTATTACTAAACAGGAGCAAAACACAAGGAATAAAAATAAAATTGGGTTGCCTCCCAACAAGCGCTATCGTTTAACGCCCCTAGCTAGGCATAAAAAGCAAGGATAGATCTAGGTATTGCCATCTTTGGTAGGCAATCCATAAGTGGATATCATAATAGATTCATAAGGTAATTTGATTTTATTTCTAGGAAAGTGTTCCATGCCTTTCCTTAACGGAAATTGGAATCTAATATTTCCTTCCTTCATATCAATAATTGCACCAATCGTTCTAAGGAAAGGTCTACCAAGAATAATAGGACATGAAGAATTGCAATCTATGTCAAGAACAATAAAATCTATGGGCACATAGTTCCTATTTGCAACAATAAGAACATCATTAATTCTTCTCATAGGTTTCTTAATAGTGGAATCCGCAAGGTGCAAGTTTAAAGAGCAATCATCAAAATCACGGAAACCTAACAAATCACACAAAGTCTTTGGAATCGTGCAAACACTAGCACCCAAATCACACAAAGCATAGCATTCATGATCTTTAATTTTAATTGTAATAGTTGGTTCCCACTCATCATAAAGTTTTCTAGGGATAGAAACTTCCAACTCAAGTTTTTCTTCATAAGATTGCATCAAAGCATCAACGATATGTTTGGTAAAAGATTTATTTTGACTATAAGCATGGGGAGAATTTAGCACAGATTACAACAAGGAAATACAATCTATCAAAGAGCATCTATCATAATTAAATTCCTTTAAATCCAAAATAGTAGGTTCATTAACATCTAGAGTTTTAATCTCTTCAATCCCACTTTTATCAATTTTAGTATCAAGATCTAAAAACTCTGAATTTTTGGAACGCCTTCTAGGTAAAGGTGGATCATATTCAGTCCCATCATTATCAAGATTCATATTGAAAAACAAAGATTTAATAGGGGACACATCAATAACTTTTAGATCTTCATCTTTATTATCATGGAGACTAGAAGAACACGCTCTTATAAAGGAATCTTTCTTAGCACGCATCCTAGCGGTTCTTTCTTTGCACTCATTGTGACACTCCAAAATTTTAATTTGGTTTTCATCAAAAACTTTGTTGGATTTTAAAAGAGGGCATTTAAAATTTCTTTTCCAGAAATCCTTCCTCTTAAAAACTTCCTTTCCTTTGGCAAGGATTTTCTCTTCCCTTTCAAATTTGGTGTTGAATTTTTGGAAGCTTTTCCTTCTAGTTGTTACCCTCTCAAACTTATTTATTTTCATTTAAAAAAAAGAAACCCTAGGAGTTTTGGGACTTCTTTCTTTTTGAAACCACCCATGGTTTTACCATGTCTCCTATAGTAAATCTTCTCAAAACCCCTCCCTCCACCTTTGAGCAATTTAAATCCTCTGTCTCAACAAGTCCAAACAAGTTTTGGATTTTATTTCAATTATTTTATCTCCCAAAACATTTCTGCCAATTATTTTGAGCCTAAGTGATTTTCAAAGCAAGTACCACTTTGCCTTTGAGTTTTTATCCCAAACCAACTTCCCTGGATTGTCTTTAGTACCCACAACCTAGAGCCATCTTGATCCACTCTTCTTCTTTTCAAATATTTCAAATTTCACTCACTGCAAGTTTGGACCAGATTTGCCAAATTTGATGAAATTCATATCCACACTTCTCCAAAAATTCCACCAAAAATCATGCAGCCTACTGGAGCAATGAGTAGCCACTCCACCAAATTTCAGCTCAAGGAAAAATCCCTAGATGCCAAAAGCATTCTGTCGAACACCTGAGCTGCACTGTTCTTTGCATTTTCAGTAAAGTTCAGTAAAATTCAGTTTTACAGTGTCGTTTTCTTCAGAGTTCAGTCACAAGCTCACAGTGCGCTTGGCTCGATGCTCGCAGCCCCTCCCTCTTGTCCGGAGCTTCACACGCGTGCGTGGAGCCTTCCTGGCGTCGGTGGCGCGCTGGCCCGCCCTCGCCGGCGTCTTCTGCGGCGTCGGGACCTCCCGTGGCGGCCGAGAGAAGGCACACCACGGCAGAACGCCGTTCAGCGCCGCCCAAAGCCCCCTGGCTCTCCGCGTGGCCTCATGCATGCCAGCGCACGCCCGTGGCACCATCATCGTGGCCCGGCAAGCACGGAACATGCTCCCTGCCGCCGACGGGCCGCGCCACCCCCGTTCCGTCGAGCCCGACCCAAACACCCAAACCCCGGCTAGTTTAGCACCTAAACGGACCCATTGAACCCCCACGACGGCGCTCGACCCCTAATCCTCCCCGACCAATGCCCTGCGCTGCCGTAAGCTTCGCCGGAGAACCCCGTTCTCGGCCACCGCCTCGAATCGCCTATAAAAAGGAACCCGAGCTCGCCCTCGAGCACGCACCTTCACTGCACCTCCCCAGGACCCTGCCAAGCCACCAGGAGGACCTCGAGGAGGTCTCCTTCCCCAACTCCGGCCGCCTTGCTCCGCCTCGGCCTCCAGCTTGATTCACTCCGGCGAGGCCATCTCCGGCGCCCAAACCTCGTCCGTAGCCCTCTCTCACACCCAGTACTCTAATCCCCTCATCAATTTGGCCTTTGCAGTCCTCTCCGATGAGCTCCATCCACGCCCGAACCACTGTCTGCCGGAGTTGAGACCGCCGTCGACGTGGTGCTCCCCGGCGACCAACACCACCACCCACCGTTGCGGAAGGACACGGTGAGCACGTTGGTAACCTCCGATCCCCTTACCTCGCCGTGGATCACCGCCGGCGACCACCGCAGCCCTCGGGCGCCGACGAGCCTCGTCCCTCCCATTTGAAAGTTTAAACATGACAAGTGGGACCCGCTGTCAGCCTCTCTGTCCTTTCTAAACGAAGCATTTTTTGAAAACGCCTTCTGCCAAATGCGCTTTCCCTTTGGGCTGGCGTAGTTTCTGCCGAAGCGTTTTCTGTTTTTATAAACTAGCCCCTGGAAACTTTCTGTTTCATTACAGATGAGTCCCTGGACAAAAACCCTTATAACTTTTAAACAGAAAGGAATTTTTGATTGATTCTTTTTCTGTTCTCTTTAAAATTTTGTCTAGTTTTTTATCAGATTTATTTGAAAAATATTTGGAATACTTTTTGTGCACCCCTTGGTATTTATGATAGCGCATATATTTTCTTTATACCGCAGATACCGAAGGAGGTGACGGAGCCGCGAACTTCACCGAGCGAGGCTCCGACTACTCTGAACCAGGCAAGCATGTTTGAACTTTTGATATGATGAGTGTCTTGGCATGTTTTGCATTTAGTTAGTTTCATGGCATGTTGATGAGCATACCGATGAACGTTATTTTATGCAATGTTGAGGTAAGTGAGTTCGATGATCCATAAGTGGATGGATGTGAGTATGAATGGCCATGTATTGGCATGAGGATGGGTAAGATGGCAGTGTCGTAGCATGCCAGTCTTCTGCCAGACTATATGACTTTAGTGTCAAACCGTATCGGTCCAGTTCCTCTCATTTCCTTCCCTGTACTACCACATGTTTTCCGCAAGGAATATGGTTTAGTAAGTTGCAAACCGCTTTCCTGGTACACACCAAAAGGAGAGGCCGGGATGATAGTTCCATGGCCCTGGATTAAAGCCAGTCATCCGGTCAGGGGGCATGGGTGTTTCCGGTTGGGACCGAGAGGGGGGCACCCCTTAGAGCGCGCGTATATAAATTTGATCCCATGCTATTCGAGATTGTGATCTCCCCGTCTCAAAAGTTTTTCTTGGACGATGTCTAGGGTGAGTCCTGGCATCGAGAGGTAGGATGGGTGTGTACTGGATAGCTGTGTTCTCTTCCGAAAAACCGTAAACGGAACTAGTCCTTCGTGACTACGGAAATCCGTTGGCTGTGGGAAAATTTTTGTACAAACTCTGCAGAGTCATAAATTCCTTGAATCATCTATTCCGTGTCCAAATTCGTATTATCTTGTCCTAACAGTATCAGTTTGATGACAGAGACTCCGGTGAATCCCATGAGTGCTAAGTCCGGTTAAATGTTATTCCTGTGGGTGGACTAACCTGTTTATTATCATGAATTGAATATGTATTATGAGTATTATTTACTTGTGAATAAAGCCCTTTCTGTGATGTCGCCCCGACGTCCGACTGTGGCATTTCTTTTAAAGCCCTTTCTGTGATGTCGCCCCGACGTCCGACTGTGGCATTTCTTTTAAAGCCCTTTCTGTGATGTCGCCCCGACGTCCGACAGTGG
>NC_041386.1:548825882-548874040 GCF_002162155.2 Triticum dicoccoides | reverse complement strand
CCCTTTCTGTGATGTCGCCCCGACGTCCGACTGTGGCATTTCTTTTAAAGCCCTTTCTGTGATGTCGCCCCGACGTCCGACTGTGGCATTTCTTTTAAAGCCCTTTATGTGGTGTCGCTAAGACGCTCGACTGTGGCATGATTTTCTCCTTTATTTATTTGTTCACCTTTCGAGGCGTCGCTTCAGACACCCGATCGGTTTCCATTTATATTTCTGTCGAGATTTCAGGTGGACTACCGCTGATTCCCTCTTTGCTTACCTTGCCTGCTAATACTTTAAATGTACATTGGTGAATTAATCATGACGCATTCATGCATGCATTTGTTATATCTTACGTCCGAACTGTCTTGCGAGTACTTTCAAAGTACTCACTGGCTTGTTGATTTGGCCAGATGCTGACGAAGGCGATCTCATGGATGAAGAGTTCGATAGCGAGTCCGACGCCTAGAGGAATCCCAGTCAGTCTCGTGCGACCCTGGATTTGGTCACTGTATTATATCCGCTTCCGCAACCCGAATAAATTTATCGAGCCTCACCTCGACGCTCGATGAGATGCCAGTTTGAGAGTCGTGTTATCACACTCCCCACTGTGTTATTCCACCATCACTTTATCCTCGAGTCAGTAGTATGCCACCACACCATTGTGTTATATCCGCCATTATGTATAACTATTGGCGCGCTTGTAATAATCTGTTGAGCAGCCCTATCTCAACCCTGTAATATATCCTATGCTACTGGCTTATTGTATCAAGAATTTGTCTACCAGTGAGGAGGATTTCTCTCATACTGGACTCAAAAGATTGGTTTCTCAATAAATATTTTTATTGGAAAACCGGTCGTGACAAGCTTGGTACCAGAGCCAGGCTGACTGTAGGAAGCCACTAGGTGCGATCGCTAATTGGTTATTAGCATGATAGAGCTAATTTATATTTTTGCAATTGTAGTCATTTTCTGACTGTCAGCATAAATTTATGATCTGACCATTCAGAATTTATGCTTACCTTTGTAGATGGCCGACAACAGCTGCGAGTCTCAGACCTTCGCCAACGTGCCCGATGGGTTCGTCAAGCTTCTCTCCTTCATCGTTCAGGTCGCGATGGGGCCGTCTGTGCGCCCAGTCTTCACACTCTACCAGCACAAGGTCAACGATAGTCTGACCATGCACCAGGCCACGGTGCAGTTCAGGGGAGGGCGTGGTGAGTTACACCGCTTCCGGTTCGTGGGAAGAGCCATGCCTACGGAGAGGCATGCTATGCAGATGGCAGCCCGTGAGGCGATAGCTCGCCTCAGGGATGTCCTTCCCGCGATGAAGACTCGTCGCTACCGCTATCTTCCTTGCCATGTGCCTTACACCTGTCACTACGCATTCTCCTGCCCCAGAGGGGAACGAGATGAGGCTTTTGAGATGCTTATTGAGTATCTCCGGGCTCTGGAGGCAGCCTTCGACAACCTGGTGGACGACTTCGTAGCTGCCCGCATGGACTCAGTCCATGGCTGTGCCGCCAACAGGAGGGAGCTCCTGCCCGCCGCACCGCCACTAACTTTTGTCTCGTCATCAGCATCTTATGCACCTACTCGTCGCCTGCCTACCACCGAAGAGTTCAACCAGGCCATTGCGCCCACTCCAGCGCGCACTGCACCACCCGTTGTGCCTACTCCTATTCGTGTTGCTCCGCCCCTGGCACCCGCTCCATCTACCCGACACAGCTCTTCACGTCTGGAGCCTATTAGTGAGGAGGAGGTCGAGTCCCCAGCCTCACTGCGCCTCACCCTTGGCAGGGCCAAGGAGATCGTCAACATTTCCGGCTGAGTGCGCTTGCCCGTCATGCGATGTACCGCTTTGTAAGATATGTACATAGGTTGTGAGGAGTAGCCTGTTTGCGCATCATGTAGGAACTGGAGAAGTGCACTAGCCTAAATAACATGTCAGGATTATGTACGCATATCCTGAGTGATGTATTGTATAATTATCGCCCACGTGTAAGATATGTAATGAGCATTCCTTCTCCGTGCGCAATTCGATTTGTTTTCTTAAGTGATCTTGGTCATTTAAATTATTTGCCATCCTTGTGCAATTTTGGATTTGTTTTTGCGACCATCTTCGCTTTTCTTATGGGTTTTACAAAATATATCCCCAGAGTGAAAAATGTCTCGTCCTTAGACTCGCTCCATGCCAACTCCACCAGAGGAAAATTATGATACACACCCCAGCAACGAGTTCACTCAGGGACAGTCAAGCCAACAGGGCAGTGAAACGGCACTTTCCCAAATGTGCCGCCTTTATGAACAGAGTCAGCAACAACATCGTGAAATGATGAACCAAGTCATCAACATGGGGAATCACCATGGACAGTATCAACAGCAATCCAAGTTATCTGAGCTTCAGAAGACACGTCCCCAAACATTTTCTCACACTGACAAACCTCTTGAAGCCGAGGACTGGCTTCGAGATATGGAGAGGAAATTAATTATTGCAAAATGTTCAGACCCCGAAAAGGTATTGTATGCTCCGCACTATCTCACAGGAGCAGCCGCATCGTGGTGGGAGAATTTTCTGCACATGCATCCCAACGAAAATGACATAACCTGGGATGATTTCAAGGAAGGTTTCCGTGGTGCACACATTCCTAAGAGTATTATGAAAATCAAGAAGAGAGAGTTCGATGACCTCAAACAAAGGAACATGACAGTGTCAGATTACAACAGTCAATTTACTTTATTGTCCCGCTACGCCAATGAAGAGCGTATGACTGAAATCAAGAAGATGGAGAAATTCCTTGACGGTCTAGCGCCCGCGCTTAAATGCCAACTGGTCGTGCACACTTTTCCTGATTTTAAAACACTGGTGGACAAAGCCATTACTCTGGAAAATGAGAGACGCAGTCTGGAAGATATCCGCAAGCGAAAAAGGGACCAGACTAACCATGCTCGCAATCACCGAAGCAAGACAGATTTTCAAAAGGGTGGGACGCACAAATCCTCATCCAATGTCTCACGCCCAATCAAGAATTTTCATGCAAGGGACAAGGAGTTCACATATCGCCCCGGCGTTACTTGTTACGCCTGTGGAGAGGAAGGACACTATGCCAAGCAGTGTCCCAAGTCTAGGAACTCAACCCCAAAGCCGAACAACGGCGGCAATAATTCAGCGCCCAAGCGAAACAATTTCAATCCCAACAATAACCACAGGAAGGGTCATCTAAACCACGTAACCAAAGAGGAGGCACAAAATGCTCCGGATATCGTACTCGGTACGTTTCCTGTCAACACAATACCTGCAATGGTTTTGTTTGATTCTAGAGCTTCTCACTCTTTCATTTCGAAAAGTTTTGCTTTGCAAAATAATTTTTCAATGCTTCCTTTGGAGAAAGCCATGATCATCAAGTCCCCTGGGATTCAGCAAGTTACTCAGAATTACTGTCAGAATGTGGTCATTGAGTTCGAAGGATTGGAGTTTCACGCAAATCTTATTGTGTTGGAAAATAAAGGACTGGATGTCATCCTAGGGATGGACTGGCTAACCACCAACAAGGGTTTTATCGACTGTTTCAACAGGACTGTAATTCTCACACACCACCAAGGGAAGACAATAAGAGTGTCAGCCAAGGAGGGAAAGATACCCCGGCAACCGAGATTGAATAAGGTGGACGTTTCTGAGCTAAACAAGGTTCCAGTAGTGTGTGAATTTCCAGACGTATTCCCTGAAGAGCTACCAGGCATGCCACCAGACCGAGAGATAGAATTCAGCATTGAGCTCGCACCAGGAACCACCCCCATATACAAGAAACCGTACCGAATGGCACCATCCGAATTAGTTGAGTTGAAGAAACAAATAAAGGAATTGCTAGACAAAGGATACATTCGAGCCAGCTCCTCACCTTGGGGATCACCAATTTTATTTGCCAAAAAGAAGGATGGAACGCTGAGATTGTGTATTGACTATCGAGCACTTAACATGGTCACAGTCAAAAACAAATACCCGATGCCAAGGATAAACGATTTGTTTGATCAACTCGCTCAGGCCAAGGTATTCTCAAAAATTGACCTAAGGTCAGGATACCATCAATTGAAGGTACGAACGGAAGATATCCCCAAAACAGCCTTCACCTCCAGATATGGACTGTACGAGTTCACAGTGATGCCATTTGGATTAACTAACGCCCCCGCATATTTTGTTCACCTCATGAACAAAGTATTTATGAAGTTTATGGACAAGTTCGTCGTGGTATTCATCGACGATATTCTGGTATACTCCAAGACACCAGAAGAGCACGCAGAACATCTCAGGATTGTGCTAGGAGAGCTCAGAAAACACCAATTGTATGCCAAGTTCAGCAAGTGCGAATTTTGGCTAAGACAAGTAGGCTTTCTAGGCCACGTACTGACCCAAGATGGTATCGCAGTGGACCCAGAGAAAGTCAAGGCCGTACTTGGCTGGAAGTCACCAGCCAGCGTAACGGACATACAGAGTTTCTTGGGAATGGCAGGATATTACCGCAGATTTATTGAAGGATTCTCCACCATAGCCAAGCCTATGACGCAGTTACTCAAGAAAGATAAGAAGTTTGAATGGACAGAAGCCTGCGAGAAAAGTTTCCAAGAACTAAAGCGGAAATTAACGACAACACCGGTATTAATTGTACCCGACATACACAAGAATTTTGAAGTATATTGTGACGCGTCCAGAAAGGGTCTCGGATGCGTGTTGATGCAGGAAGGCAAGGTTGTCGCCTACGCTTCAAGGCAACTTCGCAAGCATGAGGAAAATTATCCCACTCATGACTTAGAAATGGCAGCAGTTATTCATGCACTCAAGGAATGGAGGCATTTCTTACTTGGGAATCGATGTGAAATATATACGGATCACAAAAGTCTCAAATATATTTTCACGCAGCCAGAACTAAATTTACGGCAACGACGCTGGTTGGAATTAGTAAAGGATTATGATGTTGGTATCCATTACCATCCAGGAAAAGCAAATGTAGTGGCCGATGCTCTTAGTCGGAACCCCAGCTCCGACGAAAACAATCTGCACAGCTTGAGGCCCGAATTCCAATAAGAATTTGCCAAGCTCAACTTGATAATGGTAGCAGAAGGCACCATATCAAACTTGGAAATACAACCCGACCTTGTGGGGAAAATTAAAGGAGCTCAGCCCGGTCACACCAGCATCGAAGGCATCAAAAGAAAGTTGAGTATGGGCAAGGCCTCAGAATTCGTCATAGACAATGAAGGAATATTATGGTACGGAGAAAGGCTCTGCGTGCCAAACATAGAAGACCTTAAACAGCAAATTTTAGCTGAAGCCCACACCGCCCCATACTCGATCCACCCTGGAGGAACCAAAATGTATAAAGATATTCAGGAAAGATTTTGGTGGCACGGTATGAAGAGGGACATAGCCACCTTCATTGCATGTTGCGACTCATGTCAATGCATAAAAGCTGAGCATCAGAGACCAGCCGGACTACTGCAACCGAACAAAATACCTGAGTGGAAATGGGATGAAATAGGGATGGATTTCATTGTCGGACTACCTCGGTCACGACACGGGAATGATGCCATATGGGTCATCACTGACAGGTTAACCAAAGTGGCACACTTTATTCCAATAAAGACGACCCACACCACTCAGAGGCTTGCCAGGATTTATCTTTCCCGCATAGTTTGTCTGCATGGTGTCCCGAAGACTATAATATCCGACAGAGGCACTCAGTTCGTCTCAAGATTTTGGGAGCATTTACAACAGGCTCTGGGAACCCAACTAGCCTTTAGTACCGCATACCACCCACAGACTGATGGACAAACAGAACGCGTAAACCAGGTTTTAGAAGACATGCTGAGAGCATGTGTCCTCACATATGGAACCAGTTGGGAAGAAAGCCTGCCATATGCCGAGTTCGCGTACAACAATAGCTACCAGGCCAGCCTACAAATGGCACCATTTGAGGCTTTATACGGATGAAGATGTCGTACCCCGTTAAATTGGTCAGAGACCGGAGACAGCCGCATCTTCGGACCAGACATGCTCAGAGAAGCCGAGGAAAAGGTCAAGCTAATCAGAGACCGACTTAAGACCGCTCAAAGTCGACAGAAGAGTTATTATGATCAGAAACATCGTAGGGTCAGCTTCGAACCCGGTGAGTTCGTATACCTGAGAGTATCCCCTATGAGAGGATTGCAACGATTCAAGATTAAAGGGAAGCTAGCACCAAGATTCATCGGACCTTTCTGTATAAGGGCACGAAGAGGCACGGTAGCCTACCAGCTAGACTTACCCGAGGAATTATCCGATGTCCACGACGTGTTCCATGTCTCGCAATTGAGGAAGTGCGTAAGCAACCCAGAGAAACAAGTATCCCATGAAAACATTGACGTGCAGCCAGACCTCACTTACCGGGAACGTCCCGTAAGAATATTAGAGGAGTCTGAAAGGAGGACCCGACAGAAGACCATCAAGTTTTTCAAAGTCCAGTGGAGCATTCACACCGACAGTGAAGCAACTTGGGAAAGAGAGGATTTTCTTCGGACAGAGCATCCACACTTATTTAAGGATCAGCTGAAATCTCGGGGATGAGATTTTTCCTAAGGGGGTAGGTGTTGTGGCACTCCAAAATTTTAATTTGGTTTTCATCAAAAACTTTGTTGGATTTTAAAAGAGGGCATTTAAAATTTCTTTTCCAGAAATCCTTCCTCTTAAAAACTTCCTTTCCTTTGGCAAGGATTTTCTCTTCCCTTTCAAATTTGGTGTTGAATTTTTGGAAGCTTTTCCTTCTGGTTGTTACCCTCTCAAACTTATTTATTTTCATTTAAAAAAAAGAAACCCTAGGAGTTTTGGGACTTCTTTCTTTTTGAAACCACCCATGGTTTTACCATGTCTCCTATAGTAAATCTTCTCAAAACCCCTCCCTCCACCTTTGAGCAATTTAAATCCTCTGTCTCAACAAGTCCAAACAAGTTTTGTATTTTATTTCAATTATTTTATCTCCCAAAACATTTCTGCCAATTATTTTGAGCCTAAGTGATTTTCAAAGCAAGTACCACTTTGCCTTTGAGTTTTTATCCCAAACCAACTTCCCTGGATTGTCTTTAGTACCCACAACCTAGAACCATCTTGATCCACTCTTCTTCTTTTCAAATATTTCAAATTTCACTCACTGCAAGTTTGGACCAGATTTGCCAAATTTGATGAAATTCATATCCACACTTCTCCAAAAATTCCACCAAAAATCATGCAGCCTACTGGAGCAATGAGTAGCCACTCCACCAAATTTCAGCTCAAGGAAAAATCCCTAGATGCCAAAAGCATTCTGTCGAACACCTGAGCTGCACTGTTCTTTGCATTTTCAGTAAAGTTCAGTAAAATTCAGTTTTACAGTGTCGTTTTCTTCAGAGTTCAGTCACAAGCTCACAGTGCGCTTGGCTCGATGCTCGCAGCCCCTCCCTCTTGTCCGGAGCTTCACACGCGTGCGTGGAGCCTTCCTGGCGTCGGTGGCGCGCTGGCCCGCCCTCGCCGGCATCTTCTGCAGTGTCGTGACCTCCCGTGGCGGCCGACAGAAGGCACACCACGGCAGAACGCCGTTCAGTGCCGCCCAAAGCCCCCTGGCTCTCCGCGTGGCCTCATGCATGCCAGCGCACGCCCGTGGCACCATCACCGTGGCCCGGCAAGCACGGAACGTGCTCCCTGCCGCCGACGGGCCGCGCCACCCCCATTCCGTCGAGCTCGACCCAAACACCCAAACCCCGGCCAGTTTAGCACCTAAACGGACCCATTGAACCCCCACGACGGCGCTCGACCCCTAATACTCCCCGGCCAATGCCCTGCGCCGCCGTAAGCTTCGCCGGAGAACCCCGTTCTCGGCCACCGCCTCGAATCACCTATAAAAAGGAACCCGAGCTCGCCCTCGAGCACGCACCTTCACTGCACCTCCCCAGGACCCTGCCAAGCCACCAGGAGGACCTCGAGGAGGTCTCCTTCCCCAACTCCGGCCGCCTTGCTCCGCCTCGGCCTCCAGCTTGATTCACTCCGGTGAGGCCATCTCCGGCGCCCAAACCTCGTCCGTAGCCCTCTCTCACACCCAGTACTCTAACCCCCTCATCAATTTGTCCTTTGCAGTCCTCTCCGACGAGCTCCATCCACGCCCGAACCACCGTCCGCCGGAGTTGAGACCGCCGTCGACGTGGTGCTCCCCGGCGACCAACACCACCACCCACCATTGCGGAAGGACACGGTGAGCACGTTGGTAACCTCCGATCCCCTTACCTCGCCGTGGATCACCGCCGGCGACCACCGCAGCCCTCGGGCGCCGACAAGCCTCGTCCCTCCCATTTGAAAGTTTAAACATGACAAGTGGGACCCGCTGTCAGCCTCTCTGTCCTTTCTAAACGAAGCGTTTTCTGAAAACGCCTTCTGCCAAATGCGCTTTCCCTTTGGGCTGGCGTAGTTTCTGCCGAAGCGTTTTTTGTTTTTATAAACTAGTCCCTGGAAACTTTCTGTTTCATTACAGATGAGTCCCTGGACAAAAACCCTTATAACTTTTAAACAGAAAGGAATTTTTGATTGATTCTTTTTCTGTTCTCTTTAAAATTTTGTCTAGTTTTTTATCAGATTTATTTGAAAAATATTTGGAATACTTTTTGTGCACCCCTTGGTATTTACGATAGCGCATATATTTTCTTTATACCGTAGATACCGAAGGAGGTGACGGAGCCGCGAACTTCACCGAGCTAGGCTCCGACTACTCTGAACCAGGCAAGCATGTTTGAACTATTGATATGATGAGTGTCTTGGCATGTTTTGCATTTAGTTAGTTTCATGGCATGTTGATGAGCATACCAATGAACGTTATTTTATGCAATGTTGAGGTAAGTGAGTTCGATGATCCATAAGTGGATAGATGTGAGTATGAATGGCCATGTGTTGGCATGAGGATGGGTAAGATGGCAGTGTCGTAGCATGCCAGTCTTATGCCAGACTATATGACTTTAGTGTCAAACCGTATCGGTCCAGTTCCTCTCATTTCCTTCCCTGTACTACCACATGTTTTCCGCAAGGAATATGGTTTAGTAAGTTGCAAACCGCTTTCCTGGTACACACCAAAAGGAGAGGCCGGGATGATGGTTCCATGGCCCTGGATTAAAGTCAGTCATCCGGTCAGGGGGCATGGGTGTTTCCGGTTGGGACCGAGAGGGGGGCACCCCTTAGAGCGCGCGTATATAAATTTGATCCCATGCTATTCGAGATTGTGATCTCCCCGTCTCAAAAGTTTTTCTTGGACGATGTCTAGGGTGAGTCCTGGCATCGAGAGGTAGGATGGGTGTGTACTGGATAGCTGTGTTTTCTTCCTAAAAACCGTAAACGGAACTAGTCCTTTGTGACTACGGAAATCCGTTGGCTGTGGGAAAATTTTTGTACAAACTCTACAGAGTCATAAATTCCTTGAATCATCTATTCCGTGTCCAAATTCGTATTATCTTGTCCTAACAGTATCAGTTTGATGACAGAGACTCCGGTGAATCCCATGAGTGCTAAGTCCGGTTAAATGTTATTCCTGTGGGTGGACTAACCTGTTTATTATCATGAATTGAATATGTATTATGAGTATTATTTACTTGTGAATAAAGCCCTTTCTGTGATGTCGCCCCGACGTCCGACTGTGGCATTTCTTTTAAAGCCCTTTCTGTGATGTCGCCCCGACGTCCGACTGTGGCATTTCTTTTAAAGCCCTTTCTGTGATGTCGCCCCGACGTCCGACTGTGGCATTTCTTTTAAAGCCCTTTCTGTGATGTCGCCCCGATGTCCGTTTGTGGCATTTCTTTTAAAGCCCTTTATGTGGTGTCGCTAAGACGCCCGACTGTGGCATGATTTTCTCCTTTATTTATTTGTTCACCTTTCGAGGCGTCACTTCAGACACCCGATCGGTTTCCATTTATATTTCTGTCAGGATTTCAGGTGGACTACCGCCGATTCCCTCTTTGCTTACCTTGCCTGCTAATACTTTAAATGTACATTGGTGAATTAATCATGAGCATTCATGCATGCATTTGTTATATCTTACGTCCGAACTGTCTTGCGAGTACTTTCAAAGTACTCACTGGCTTGTTGATTTGGCCAGATGCTGACGAAGGCGATCTCATGGATGAAGAGTTCGATAGCGAGTCCGATGCCTAGAGGAATCCCAGTCAGTCTCGTGCGACCCTGGATTTGGTCACTGTATTATATCCGCTTCCGCAACCCGAATAAATTTATCGAGCCTCACCTCGACGCTCGATGAGATGCCAGTTTGAGAGTCGTGTTATCACACTCCCCACTGTGTTATTCCACCATCACTTTATCCTCGAGTCAGTAGTATGCCACCACACCATTGTGTTATATCCGCCATTATGTATGACTATTGGCGCGCTTGTAATAATTTGTTGAGCAGCCCTAGCTCAACCCTGTAATATATCCTATGCTACTGGCTTATTGTATCAAGAATTTGTCTACCAGTGAGGAGGATTTCTCTCATACTGGACTCAAAAGATTGGTTTCTCAATAAATATTTTTATTGGAAAACCGGTCGTGACACTCATCAATGGAAATTCTCATGGCTTTGAGAGACTCATTGATATCATGCTTTGGAAGGAATAGATCTAAGTTTTAAAGAATCAACATCAAGAGAAATTCTATCAACGTTCCTAGCCAAATCATCAACTTTAAGCAATTTCTCTTCAAGCAAAGCATTGAAATTCTTTTGTGAATTCATAAATTCCTTAACACTAGTCTCAAATTCAGAGGGCATCTTATTAAAATTTCCATAAGAATTGTTGTAGGAATTACCATAATTATTAGAGGAATTACTAGGATAAGGCCTAGGATTAAAGTTTCCTCTATACGCGTTGTTACCAAAATTATTCCTACCAACAAAATTCACATCCATAGATTCATTATTATTCTCAATCAAAGTAAACAGAGGCATATCATTAGGATCAGAAGAAACACTCTTAGTAGCAAATAATTTCATAAGTTTATCCAACTTTCCACTCAAAACATTAATTTCTTCTATCGCATGCACTTTTTTATTAGTAGATCTTTCAGTGTGCCATTGAGAATAATTAACCATAATATTATCTAGGAGTTTAGTAGCTTCTCCTAAAGTGATTTCCATAAAAGTGCCTCCCACGGCCGAATCTAAAAGATTTCTAGAAGCAAAATTCAATCCGGCATAAATTTTTTGTATAATCATCCACACATTCAAACCATGTGTTGGGCAATTACGTATCATTAATTTCATCCTCTCCCAAGCTTGTGCAACATGTTCATGATCAAGTTGCTTAAAATTCATAATAGAGTTTCTAAGAGAGATGATCTTAGCGGGAGGAAAATACTTAGAGATAAAAGCATCTTTGCACTTATTCCAAGAATCAATACTATTTTTAGGCAAAGACAAAAACCAAGCTTTAGCACGATCTCTAAGCGAAAATGGAAATAGCTTCAATTTAACAATATAATTGTCCACATCTTTCTTATTTTGCATATCACACGAATCAACGAAGCTATTTAGATGGGTAGCGGCATCTTCACTAGGAAGGCTGGAAAACGGATCTTTCATGACAAGATTCAGCAAGGTAGCATTAATTTCACAAGATTCAGCATCGATAAGAGGAGCAATCGGAGTGCTAATAAAATCATTGTTGTTGGTATTGGTAAAGTCACACAATTTAGTGTTATCTTGAGCCATCGTGACAAGCAAGCAATCCAACACACAAGCAAACGAGAAGCAAGCGAAAAAGAGGCGAACAGAAAAGAGAGGGAGGATAGAGAGAGAGAGAGAGGGCGAATAAAACGGCAAGGGTGAAGTGGGGGAGAGGAAAACGAGAGGCAAATGGAAAATAATGTAATGCGGGAGATAAGGGTTGTGATGGGTACTTGGTATGTTGACTTTTGCGTAGACCTCCTAGGCAACGGCGCCAGAAATCCTTCTTGCTACCTCTTGAGCACTGCGTTGGTTTTCCCTTGGAGAGGAAAGGGTGATGCAACAAAGTAGCATAAGTATTTCCCTCAGTTTTTGAGAACCAAGGTATCAATCCAGTAGGAGGCTACGCGCGAGTCCCTCGCACCTACACAAAACAAATAAATCCTCGCAACCAACGCGATAAGGGGTTGTCGATCCCTACACGGTCACTTACGAGAGTGAGATCTGATAGATATGATAAGATAATATTTTTGGTATTTTTATGATAAAGATGCAAAGTAAAATAAAAGGCAATGAAAATAACTAAGTGTTGGAAGATTAATATGATGGAAGATAGACCCGGGGGCCATAGGTTTCACTAGTGGCTTCTCTCATGAGCATACGTATTTTACGGTGGGTGAACAAATTACTGTTGAGCAATTGACAGAATTGAGCATAGTTATGAGAATATCTAGGTATGATCATGAATATAGGCATCACGTCCGAGACAAGTAGACCGACTCCTGCCTGCATCTACTACTATTACTCCACACATCAACTGCTATCCAGCATGCATCTAGAGTATTAAGTTCATAAGAACAGAGTAACGCCTTAAGCAAGATGACATGATGTAGAGGGATAAATTCATGCAATATGATAAAAAACCCCATCTTGTTATCCTCGATGGAAACAATACAATACGTGCCTTGCTGCCCCTACTGTCGCTGGGAAAGGACACCGCAAGATTGAACCCAAAGCTAAGCACTTCTCCCATTGCAAGAAAGATCAATCTAGTAGGCCAAACCAAACTGACAATTTGAAGAGACTTACAAATATAACCAATCATACATAAAAGAATTCAGAAGGTTCAAATATTGTTCATTGATAAACTTGATCATAAACCCACAATTCATCGGTCTCAACAAACACACCGCAAAAGAAGATTACATCGGATAGATCTCCACGAGAGAGGGGGAGAACATTGTATTGAGATCCAAAAAGAGAGAAGAATCCATCTAGCTAATAACTATGGACCCGAAGGTCTGAGGTAAACTACTCACACTTCATCGGAGGGGCTATGGTGTTGATGTAGAAGCCCTCCGTGATCGATGCCCCCTCCCTGGAGCTCCGGAACAGGCCCCAAGATGGGATCTCGTGGATACAGAAAGTTATGGCGGTGGAATTAGGGTTTTGGCTCCGTATCTGATCGTTTGGGGGTACGTAGGTATATATAGGAGGAAGGAGTACGTCGGTGGAGCAACAAGGGGCCCATGAGGGTGGAGGGCACGCTTGGGGGGGGGGGGTAGGCACACCCCCCTACCTCGTGGCTTCCCTGTTGGTTGCCTGACGTAGGGTTGAAGTCTCCTGGATCTTGTGCGTTCCAAAAATCACGTTCCCGAAGGTTTCATTCGTTTGGACTCCGTTTGATATTCTTTTTCTGCGAAACTCTGAAATAGGCAAAAAACAACAATTCTGGGTTGGGCCTCCGGTTAATAGGTTAGTACCAAAAATAATATAGAAGTGAATAATAAAGCCCAATAATGTCCAAAACAGAAGATAATATATCATGGAGCAATCAAAAATTATAGATACGTTGGAGACGTATCAGAGTACAACGGCGATGCCTGATGCCATAGTCTCCGTCCACCACTCTACTGGCTTGATCACATAGAGATAGCGCACCAAAGGCCAGAGAACGTTGGAAAGAAAAATGTCATCGTGTCATTCCGATCATTGTTGCAATGCCATCTTGCGAAAGGTTGTCGTGTGTGCCATGACAAGAACCATAAACTACCACCACTAGATGTGCCACCTAGATACCAATGTCCAAAAGAGGGCACTCCAGCCCGCGATCAAGCCAGAACCAACTCGAGGTTCATAGGCATCAGTTCTGAAGATGAGAGTCACACCACCAAACTCCATATGGTACCGAGCCGGACTACAGCACGGTGAATCCACTCTATTCAGTAAGGATTGCCACCATTTTTCCATGCTCGGTGCCACATCTAATTCGCACATGGCATTGTTGGATCCATGCATCATGTCCACCATGTCACCACAAATGATCCACATAAAGGGGTGCCAACCCTCGCGAATAGCCAAGGCAACATGCTGTGGATATAACTATTAGGTATGACCCGCCCAGGAGGGACCGGGTCATCCCAATGACGATTCATCATAATGAAGCCCAAGGTCATATGGCGGTTTATAGATAGGCTTAGTAGAGGGCCCAGACACGAAGGCAACTTAAGGCCCATAATTGTAAACCTCCATGTATGTAAACTTGTATTGTAAGGCATATGAGAAAGGTCACCGAGCCGGATACGTTGTATAAACCGGCCGGGACTCTGAGGGCCGCAGGGTATCAACCCGTGTATATAAGGGGACGACCTAGTGGTGGCTTAGGACAAGACACAAAAAATCGAGAGCCGGGTCAAGCGTATTCGCTCCCTGCTCATCGAAACCCTAGCAATACCATCTACAAACTGGACTAGGCTTTTACCTTCATCGTAAGGGGCCGAACCAGTATAAACTCCTCGTATCCTTTGTCCTGATTAACCCCTTTAAGCTAACCTCATCGCGATGACTCCACAACTAAGTCCTCACACTAGGACATCTGCCGTGACAATTCCAGGACAGTTGGCGCCCACCGTGGGGCTATCACACGATGGTTTCGAGTTCTTAAATGGCAACTTCGAAGGGATTAAGGGATACGCTGTGGGCCGGATGACCAAGAGTCATCGGGCAAGCTCTACATCGACGATGCAGACTGGGCCCCGAGGCCGGCTCAATTGAGTACGGGTACCGGGTCCCCTTCGATGGAATCCATGTTTTCATCGACAAGATCGGTGAACCAGGCCCTGAGCCGGACATCTGCACCGACATCATCGAGACGGCTCAACATGCGAGACCAGCCCGGATTCGACCTGCCATGAATCGTGCCTTCGTGGGATTTATCCATGGAGTGGAATCCGAGGACAAACCGACATCTGGTGGTGAGACCGTTGTTTACTCTGATGGCGAGTCATCCACCGGTGAGACAGAGTCATTGTATCAACTGCCAGATGGCCGGCTTGGGGGATGTTCCAATGGCGACAGTATTCCGGACCCCTGTGAGCCGTCAAACTGGGTTGCAATCTTCATGGCCGGTACATAGCCTGTGCAACACTCATCAACATCGGCAGAGTTGATTTCCGGTTCAGCAGTGGCAGCAGCTGCCGGGGAAGGAGGACCTAAGCGCCCGCCGGTTCAGGTCTTAACCGACTTACCGGACAAGCTGACAGCACTGTTAACAGCGATGGTTAACCCGGCGGATCAAGATCAACATAATGCGGCAATCACAAAACTGCATGATGAGATAGCGTAGGCAAAGGAGGAGCTAAACACAGAAAACGCCAGGATGGCCGAGGATCGGACCGCTTTGGATGCTCAGGCTCAACGGATTCAGTCACAATCTTACCGGCTCATGTTAGATCAGAACGCTTCCAATGAAGTCATGAGGAGTAGGCATCAAACTCATCTGCCTTTCGTTTATGAGGCAAGGAATCTCTTTAACACGCTAGGAGCAGGAACTAG
Source organism: Triticum dicoccoides (assembly GCF_002162155.2). Classification (NCBI taxonomy): domain Eukaryota; kingdom Viridiplantae; phylum Streptophyta; class Magnoliopsida; order Poales; family Poaceae; genus Triticum; species Triticum dicoccoides. Next base: position 548,858,531 of record NC_041386.1, on the reverse strand, counting down.
TAACCCGACAGTACCAAACCGGGTCGAAGCACCTGGGACTGGTACACCGGTTCAGCCGCGCACAATGGACCCGCCTCGTCAGAACACCAACCCGCCGCAGCACGTACCGATGCCACCGGGTCATTATTCTAACCCTTTGGATAACATGATCGCTGCGGCGTCATGACTGGCGGCTCTTCCAGTTGACGGTGAGTCGCCAACGGCGGTCGAGACACGGAGAGCCAGAGAGCTTCTTCAGACAACACTGACCCAGCATTAGGCTTATTCTTACAGTCGTGATAGGATTCATTCCACCCCTCGCCCAAGCCGAAGTTACAATAGACATCTTGATGAGCCAGCGGTGTCAAGCAGTGGACTTAACCATAACCCACCGCATGGACATAACACGGCGAGTGGTGGTGCTGATGCTCAGAATGTGGTGGATCAAGGAAGAGCCCGTTGAGAGGCCGAGTTAGCGGCACAGTATGCGGCCTGTCAGCCCACTCCGGTTCGTCCAACCACTTCTGTGGAGCCAGGTGTAACCTTTAGAAATTTGGGCATGCCATGCTTAGTGTCGGATCTGCGTAATGAGCGCCTACCCAAGGATTTCAAAGGTCCTCGCAAGGTGCCTAACTATACAGCCGATTTAAGTCCCGAGGCATGGATTGAGAGTTATGAAATGGCCATGGAGTTGCTGGATGTCAGCAAGGCTGCATGTGCTAAATAGTTCCCCCTGATGTTAGAAGGGATGGCCAACACTTGGTTGAAGGGGCTCCTTGCTAATTCCATCCGGTCATGGGCCGAGTTAAAGGCCCGGTTCATCCAGAACTTCAAGTTACCTACAGAGGAGGATTTGGCTATTCCTGACCCGGAAGCTCAGTTGGTGGTGGCTCTTCATGTAATCCCGGATTGGACAGTACCTTACTTGGCTTATATGACCCGGGGCGAGTTACCTGAGGATGAAACCTTAGCCAGGCAGATAACCCGACGGTCTAAGTCAATGACACTTGTTAATGGAGAGTAACATCATCGCAGTGTCACATGGGCGTTCCAACGTTGTGTTTCTCCAGAAGTGGGCTGTGAGATCTTACGAGAGATTCATGAAGGAGATTGTGGTCATCATGCCAGTTCAAAATCCCTTGTGGCCAAAGCTTTCCGCCATGTGTTTTATTGGTTAACAACTCATGCTGATGCAGAGGACCTCGTCAGCAGGTGTGATGGATGTCAGAAATTTTCACGACGAGCCCATGTGCCGTCTCAAGAATTGAGGAGATTCCAATTACTTGGCCGTTTGCAGTTTGGGGGCTTGATATGGTTAGACCTTTCAAAAGATCCAAGGACAAGAAGACCCACCTTTTGGTGGCGGTTGATAAGTTCACTAAGTGGGTAGAGGCAGAGCCAGTCAGTAAGTGTGATGCAGCAACGGTGGTTCAATTCATGAAAAAGGTGATGTTCCGCTTTGGCTTTCCACACAGCATTATAACAGACAATGGCACTAATCTCTCTAAGAGTGCTATGGAAGAATTTTGTCAACGTGATCATATCTGGCTTGATATATCGTCAGTGGATCACCCCCAATCCAATGGTCAAGCGGAGAGAGCAAACCAAGAGATCTTGAAAGGCATCAAACCCCGGCTTATGGTTCCCCTGCAGAGGACGCCGGGTTGTTGGGTGGAGGAGTTACCTTCCGTGTTGTGGAGCATCAATACCATCCCAAATAGATCTATGGGATATACACCCTTCTTCATGGTTTACGGAGCTTGAGCTTTTTCTTGGTCGCCCCATGAACAATTTGAACCTCTCCACCTGTATCCTCATTGATGTTAGAGCGCTTGACGTATGCCTCCTCCTTCTTCAACCAGATGTCCTCAAACCACTCTTTCATCTTGGCCGCCGCACCTTCTTGCTTCTTCCTCTCCTCTTCCCACTTCTTTCCTCGGAACCATCTTCTAACCTTCTTGGGCAGTTCTTTTGTTGGGTCGGTTGGGTCACCGATTTCTTCCTCAGTGGCTTTGGCGATGATCTTGGCTATGTATAGGTTCCACTTTGGTTGCCCATTCAACTTCAACCAACAATGCATGATAGTGAAGTTTTTCTTTTCCAACTTCTTGAACACCGTACACGCACGAGAAGGCTACAAAATAAAACATTGTCAAAAACTATGCATAGATATCTGGCTAAAAAACCGTGCATATCAGAGAAGTGATCAACAAAACTATGCATATCGGGCAACTGACCAACAAAGCTATGCATATCCGGCAAGTGACCAACAAAACTATGCATATCCGGCAAGTGATCAACAAAACTATGCAATCCCACTATAATACTATGTATATCCGGCTAGTGATCAACAAAACTATGAATATCCAGCAGGTGACCAACAAAACTGTGCATATCCGCTAGTGATCAACAAAACTATGCATATCCGAGAAGTGACAAACAAAACTATGCATATACGGCTAGTGATCAACAAAACTATGCATATCCGGCTACGAAACTAGACATATCCGGCAAAATGAACTTATTTGCTTGGTGATTTGCGCACCACTAGGTCACCATGCGATGAGATGCTTCAAGTGGTTGCAATACTTCGAGATGGCCTCTTGGATGGTATGCCATCGATGGTTAAGGGACTTTAATTCATGGTTGTGGATGACCGCGTCGGAGTAGGGCGCGAAATGCATGTCTTCATGGAACCATGTGTGAATGTTGACCCAAAAGGTCGTGCCCCTTTGCTCCATGCCATGCAACAGATCGAGACTAGTGGCCAACCATGCATCACACAACAACTCCTCCATATGCTGGAGCTTTCTCCTCTACGCCTCCTCTTCAGATCACCGGCAAAATTATCTGGATCATCGTCATCGCCGTCCTCCACCTCCTGCTGTCCGGAGACCCAATCCTGCTGCTGCGTGCCCATGTCAGTATGGGTGTAGCCCTGCTGTGTGCCGGTCTGTGTGTAGCCCTGCTGCGTGTGGGTGTAGTTGCTGGACTAAGTGTGATCCGAGTCTTCCACCTGTCTGTCCTCTTAACCTCCTCTTCCGCCTCCGTCGTGGATGATGCCAAACGTCTCCCTGTCGACGTTGCCGTACGCTGGCTCCCTCGCTTTTGGCATATACAGCAGCGAACAGCGTGCAGGCATCCATCTGCTCCGCGCCCGCCATCCGCGCCCGGACAAGCTGCGGCGAAGAACAATCCAAGAAGAGCAGTGACACTGCTTTTACGTCGATAATGTGATGCACTTGCTTGGCGGCGGTTGCCGTGGACTGCCTACCGATCTACTTGGCAGCGTAGAAGTACAGAGCCTTGTAATGCTGGCGGCATTTGTATGGTGGGAAACACTATCGGGGCACCTCGTCCGTGACTAGCATGACCACCGCCACGTCCGCCACCAGCACGGCCTCCACCGGCCTTCTGCTTCTAGAGCGTTTCCTCCTTTGCGGCCTTCGCTTTGACGCGTCGATTTTGCCACGTCACCGAGTTGATCTTGTGGGTGAGCATGATGTCGGGATCCTCCTGCACCTCCACCACCTCCATCTTCGGCAGGCTATCCTCCAGTTCCATGCGTTGACGGTGGGAGGGAAGAAGAGAGTGGGAGAAAAGGGCGAGAATTGGGTGGAGAGCGGCGGGATGAAAGAAGAGAGTGGGGCCAAGGGTGTCAGTGTCTTGTGTTTGGACTCCCGCAAAGCCCCCCCCCCCCCCCAATGTTTGGTTCCAGTTTGCGGGAAAACCATGGTCTGAACTACTCCGCGGACAAATGGGTGTCGGTGTTGGATGGCTTTCAGGGTCCAGACGGATACTATCATTTTGAGGGTCCGCTTTGAAGATGCCTTGACAAATTCTACCAACACCTATCTTTCTAATATTGGGATGCCCTTAGGAGATCATTTGAGCTGAACTCATGTTCAGGCAGCTCCCAAAGCGCGTGTACCGCCTGTAAATGTATGTTCAGCCAAAGAGAAGGACCACCCTGCTGCTAAGTACTCCTACCGAGTATCTAGTTAGTTATAAGTTTCTGTGCACCGCTAATTAACACCTACTATAGTAGTAGTAGACTGCTGTCGAGAGATAGAGTTATGTGCAAGCATCCCTTGATTAATGGCTTTTGCAACTTTTGATACACCGATATGCAATTTAATACGTTAGTAGCGGCAATGATTTGATAATATACTGGTGGGAGTTATTCTGAAAGGATTCATCTACAGAAATGATTCTAGGAGTGTGCACACGTCAAACACCTAGCTATCTAGACTTGTAGTAGCCATGCATATTAGCCTATATGACCAGAATATTACCGAGTTATTATTATTTTCTGTGATGTGATATGGTTGGTACGAGAATAACATGCATATGCTTGTTTTTTCAAAAAGGCCGGCCAATTGGAATGGAGAACAGAAGAATATAGACTGAAGTGTCGATCGGCGGATGGAAGCTGGGGAGATATATCAGTAAGTCTATATAGCGCGTATCGTCGGCCAAACAGTATTCCGATTTCCGTGCCACCCACTGCTCACTGCTAGTCGTTTGATCGGACGACGTGTTGGATGGCCTGCGTGCTATGGTGGATCAGCGCGACGCCCGACGATGCAGGATGGATCGTGCGGACGTACGTGAGTAACTTATGATAAGGGTTAGTCTAAACCAGTGTTCCCATTCCGGGCCCGTTTCATAAGGGCTCTAGCCATCTAAGCCGATCGATCAGCGAACAACATGGACGTACACGGGTGTGTTTGGTTTGAGAATGAAGTGGAATGAAATGTCATGATTTCATTCCACTAGAATGGGTCCATCTCCAACATCCATCCCAAATCAGATCTCGCATCTGTCCCCAGAGAAGATGATCAGTCCATAGACATGCATGCTGGAGCTGGCCATTTAAAACTATCTGCATATGTCCAATTACATTTTGGAAAAAATCAACAAAATTTAATAAATTTTATGCATATTTAAATATACCGGTGATATTCACTCATGCTTAGATAATTATCTAAGTGACCGTCGGCGCCCGTTCCCCATATCCAATAGGCCATGAGCCCCAGGAACCGAAGCTCCGCCTCCACAACCTGCAAGCGGCTAATCGATCAACAATGTGAGCCTGCCAAGCTTGGCTTCAGCGGGAGTGAAAGAGTGGCGGCCTTCCTGGGACCCGAGCGCTGGCGACCTCCCATGCTCCACTCTTAAGCCTCCTCGTTGACGGCGGCACCCGCGGACGTGCCGATTGTGGTTGTGGTGCCGGGGTGCGGCCGTGGCAGAGCTGACGACCTCGTCCTTGTCCTCGCTCTTGCCGTACACTTCATCCGACGCCTCGTCGATCTTCTTGAAGGCAGCTTCTAACTCCGCCTGATGGAGGCGGTACCGCCAGCGGTCGTGGTGGATGTCGCTGGCTGTGCGATAGGAGTTGAGAAGCGCCTCCTGCTCAGGGACATCCACGTCCAGTGCGATGGCCATGCCAGCTGTGAGTTGCTCCTCCATGAGCCAGTGCTCGTCTAGGTGACAAAGGTTGTACTCCTGGTCGGCATTTGCCTGCGGGAGTGCAGCCCGCCGCTCTTCCAACACCATCTCGATGTAGTGAGCACGAGCCTCGCCCATGGTAATGTCGACCTTGGCCGCGAGGACGGGGGGTGCTGGCTCGTCGTATCTGTAATTTTTTATTGTTTCATGTCAATATTCTACAACTTTCATATACTTTTGACAACATTTTCAATTATTTTTGGGACTAACATATTGATCCAGTGTCCAGTGCTAGTTCCTGTTTGTTGCATGTTTTTTGTTTCGTAGAACATCCGTATCAAACAAAGTCCAAACATGATAAAAATTTACGGAGTTTTATTTTGGAATATATGCGATTTTTGGGAAGAAGAATCAACGCAAGATGGTACCCGAGGTGGCCACGAGGCACCTGGGCGCGACCAGGGGGTAGGGCGCGCACAGGTGGCTTGTGGGCACCTCATAAGTCTGTTGGACCCCTTCTTTCGCCGCAAGAAAGATAATATCAGAAAAAATTGTGTTAAAATTTTAGCTCGATCGGAGTTACGGCTCTCCGGGAATATAAGAAACGGTTTTCAGTCAGAAAACAAGAATGTTAAACAGAAGAGAATGGAAAGAGAGATCCAATCTCGGAGGGGCTCCTACCCTCCGGGAGCCATGGGGACTATGGACCAGAGGGGAAACCCTCCTCCCATCTAGGGGGAGGCCAAGCAAGAAGATGTAGGGGGGCTCTCTCCCCCTCTTTCCCAGTGACGCGCCACCAGGGCAACCATCGTGACGGTAATCTACACCAACAACTTCGCCGCCATCAACACCAACTCCCCCCCCCCTCTATGCAGCAGTGTAACACCTCTTCTACCCGTTGTAGCCTCGACTTAAATATGGTGCTTAATGCTACATATTATTATCCAATGATGTGTTGCCATCATATGATGTTTGAGTAGATTCATTTTGTCCTATGGGTTGACTGATGATCGTGATTGGGTTGAGTTGTATGTTTTTTTGGTGTTGTCCTATGGTGCCCTCCGTGTCGCGCAAGCGTGTGGGATTTCCGATGTAAGATGTTGCAATACGTGTTGGAAATATGAGCAATTTACCAAATAATTTTATTAACAGAAATACTAGATAAAGCATGACTAATATAGTAGAGATAAAACAAGTCATGAGTTATGACAGAGAGAAGGTAAATACCTTCTGCATATATGAACCGTAGCCTATCATATCTAAAGCAGACAGTAGCAAGTAGCATATATGAAGTAGAACCTATCATGTGTAGGACAAGGACTAGAACAAGGAACTGCGGCAGAACCTTTAACAGGAAAGACAAGAACACATACGGGACAGCAGCAGCAGAAGCGCTGGACTTGGGGTCGGTGTCCTCGCCTGCCATGTCGTCGAGGAGGTCGTGGATGTCGGGGAAGAAGTCGTCGTCGGGGAAGTAGTCGTCGGCGACCGGATCATCCGTGATGAAGCAGCCAGTAGTCGCGCTGAGCGCTCCCCAAAAACCTTATCACCCTTCTCCCGTACAGGACTCAAAAGGTGAGGTTTCGGAGGCCTACTGTCCCGACCTACGGTGCACGCCGCAAGATGGGATGGGGAAGAACGTAGCAGCAGTGCAGTGGTCAGAACTTTGTGGCGAGAGGAAGAGGAGCTTCTGTTGTGTCTCTCTGGAGAGGAGCGACCTCTCTTATATAGGCACAGGAGAAGGACGCGAAGAGGCTGCGGCAGGAGGTGAAGCAACGAAGGGAGACGAAGCGAACAGGCAGCGGCCGAAGAGGCGCGCCGTTCAAATTCAGTGTCCACTACAGTAACGTTTCAACTCCCACGTGACCTTTCGTATACCCGTCGTGCATGGAAAAAATTTAGATATCGGCTCGGCTCATTCCCGCAACCCGCGGCGCGGCGCGCCGCGTCGCGTCGTGACGAGGCGTGGCGTGGCGTGGCATGGCGTGGCGAGGCGGGCGGCGGAGGAGGAGCGCGCGTGGATATCCCTCTTGTTCTCATACTCGTATAAGTGAGGAAAGAACCTCCCTTATAAGGAGGTCCAACTCCCACTAAACTAGCAATGTGGGACTAAACTTTAGTAGTATCCCTTGCCTTGCACAAATGGGCTAAGTGGGCCTCTAGGATTTATTAGGATTTTTTGAAATAGTTATTGGGCTGCCCAAAATAGACTAAATTCCAGCAATCCCCCACCAGATCCCAGAGGCACACAGAAATTTGCCTTTGGTTCCAAAACACTGTTTTATATACCGGTACTGCAGTGGAGACTGTTAAGTTGAATTTCCACCTAGAACTCTATGCTACACTAGTAAGCAACTTGAACAGTGGACTGGGCCTTGAACTGCAAGTTTTCTGCGAATCTAGCTTCACATAAAGCCTTGACCAATACGTGGCTACCGTGGATCTTCCCCGCGGGTGGAGCTTATGCGTCATACTCCGTGACCTTTCATGAGTTTACTAGAGAGAACCCTACTCTCATAGATTGCGACGTTTGACAATCAGACTCATATAGGTGTGTTCTTCAAAAGATGTTCTACAGGATAACATCTCTGCTTAAATAAACTACTTAGAACACATTAAGATATACATCAACCTGCCATGCAAATTAGGAGAGTATTGCATCTTCATGGAGTGGTATTGTGAATAGTAAGGATACTCTCCTCTCAGTTGACCAACAGCTTGTCTACCACATCTAATTCACGGGATCTCCGATCACAAAGAATAGGTTACCACTGTGAACAACTCATATTGTGGGTCTCATACCCATCTCCCTCAATGCATTATCTATAACATTACGTGATAGACCCTTGGTAAAAGGATCTGCCAGATTTTTAGACGTTTGGATATAATCCAACGCAATAACCCCGGAGTTTTTTATTTTCCTGACAGACTTTAACCTTCTCTGAACGTGTCTTGATGACTTCATGTTATCCTTTGAGCTGCTCACTTTCGTGATCACAGTTTGATTGTCGCAGTTCATAAGGACACCCGGTACAGGTTTCTCAACAACCGACAAGTCATTCAAGAGTCGGCGAAGCCAATCTGCTTCAACCGTAGCTGTATCTAGTGCTGTGAGTTCTGCTTCCATTGTTGACCTCGTTAAGATGGTCTGCTTGCAAGACTTCCAAGAAGCAGCGCCACCTCCATGAGTGAATACATAACCGCTCGTGGCCTTTATCTCATCAGCATCTGAGATCCAGTTTGAGTCACTATACCCTTCAAGCACCTTTGGATGTGTCAGGACCCCGACTCAATGCCACATCGATCTAGCATGTAACACCTCATATCACTTTGCGGCCTCACGCACGGTATTCCCACGGGTGTAGCCTTACCTTTGCCCGGGACCTTTTGCGCCTTTTGGCACACGTATATGATAGTGTCGCTAGCATCCATATGATAAGGAGCCCGGGCTGACATGGCTAGTCGTAAACCCAAAGTGGCACAAACTTACAGGGACAGGCATCCATGACCCAGCATCGAACGTGTCGGTCATCAGTGAGTGAATCCAGGCTGTAGCACTGGGCTAGCAGGACTCCGGTGAACCGGGCTGTAGCGGGCTAACAGGACTCCAGTATTCATCGCGTGACATTTCCCCGAAGGGACAGACACAGGAACGAAGAAGGACACATGCCGGCCAGCCTAAGTGTTCCGGAGCAGCAGCAAGCTACCATGGCTCAGTGGAAACACTAGGAGACATTTCCCGATAAGAGAGGCTACTAAGGATAAACAACTAGATAGCCAGATCCCACACATACCAAGCATTTCAATAACATACACACAATATGCTCGATATGTGCAAATACAACATGGCATCACAACATGACTCTACGACTCAATTATTTATTCATTAGGCTCCGAGGAGCGAGATATTACAAACATGGGTCTCATGACCCAACAATCAGAGCATACAAATGAAAGCACAAGCGGAAGCTATCATGTCTGAGTACAGACATCTATAACTGAAAAAGGCTGAGAAGCCTGATATCTACTAGATCCTGCCGGGGCACAAGATCGTAGCTGAGGTAACAAGCTAAACGTCGAAGACCACGTGGAATTACTAGTGAGACTGAAGTCTCTCTGCAAAACATAAAATAGGCAAACGTGAGTACAAATGTACCCAGCAAGACTTACATCAGAACTAACTACATATGCATCATTATCAACAAGGGGATGGTGGGGTTTAACTGCAGCAAGCCAGCTTTGACTCGGTGGCTATCCTAAACTACGACTACAAGCAACTCTTTTGAGGTGGCGCACACGAGTCCACATATTCACCATATCAATACACCACTATGGATCCGCTCCCGTCTCCCTACGAGAACGCCATCCATAGCAGTCATGCTTATCTTGCGTATTTTAGCGTATCCACTTTCACTTGTCTATGAACTGATATAAGCAACCCAGAAGTCCTTTACCGCGGACACGGCTATTCGAATAGATGATGTTAACCCTGCAGGGGTGTACTTCTTCATACATGTTTCCACCACTTAGCGCCTGCACACGGCATGTGCTCGGCAGACTTCAAGCGAAAGCCGACGTGGGTGTAGACCACGACCTACCTAAACACTCAAGTCTCTAGTCCAGGTTTATCGCCTATTCGGGTTCCATCCATGAGGAGATCCGGCCGGAGTTTCGCTGACAGCCCCAAACGATGTGAACAGGGTTCCGTGACACCAAACGGGCGCCCGGTATACCCGGCCACGTGCCTACCGCATCACAGCCCACCCCTACGGTCAGCGCTGTCCACGGCCTCCAGCATACTACAAGCACCAGAAACTACTTGCAACTCCTGGACAGAGGACAAGGGTGAATAAGAAGTCGAGCGGGGTCATATTTCAGGGCCCAATGTATGGTAGTAGCTGAATCATGGATCACAAACACAGAACTCAGTTCCTGAGGACGGCTTCAATGAGACAACCCACCATGTACTCCTACATGGCCTCTCACCGATACCTTTTACCAAATCGTGTTCACACACTTAGCTCACACATAGTAGGACATGTTCACACACCTCTGATTCATCCCCGATGAATCAGACCTGACTCAACTCTAAGCAGTAGCAGGCATGACAAACAAGCATGAATGAGTAGGCACAACAGGGCTCAAACAACTCCTACTCATGCTAGTGGGTTTCATCTAATTACTGTGGAATGACAGGTCATGCAGAGGATAAAGGGGTTCAGCTACCGCAGCAAGTAACAGATGAATCGATGTTGTCCTAATGCAGTAAAAGAGAGCAGGAGCGAGAGAGTGGGATTGCATCGGAATGAACAAGGGGGTTTTGCTTGCCTGGCACTTCTGAAGATAGCATTGAGTCTTCATCAGTGTCAACGATCACATCATTGGTATCACGTCTATCGAGAGGGGGCAAATACCGGCAACACAGAAGGGAACACAATCAATGCAATGCACAATATGATGCATGATCATGACATGGCAAAATGAATGTGTTTTGGGCTAATGCATCTAGCAACAAGTTAAATGGGGTTGGTTTGAATACAAGATTCAAATTCAAACTCCATATGTGATTATTTAAATGCCATTTAATTGAATTGTCCTAAACAGCAGCTATAAGTTGTTCTAACATGCATGAAAATGGTACAGATGGATTCCTTGAATTTTTCTGATAATTTTTCATATATAAATTATTTAATTTGGAGTTACGGTTAATTTTCTATGATTTATTGAAGTTTTAGCTATTTTCTGAAATTATTAAATCATTTAAGATTTATTTAAATTCCAGAAAGGAATTATTGCGTCAGCATGACCTCATAGTGACGTCAGCAGGTCAACAGGTCACTATCCGGTCAAACCTGACAGTGGGTCCCGCGTGTCAGTGTAATTAGTCTAACTAATTTTTAGTTAACACTAATCCTAACCTAATTAACAGGCCGGCCCCACCTGTCATGGACACAGGGGGGGTCCCGCTGTGGTCAACGTGGGTCAAAACCACCGGCGGCTTGACGCCGGCGACGCCAGCGCGGTGGCGAGCCTCGGGTTTTGCCCACAGGGCTCGGTTTGGTGCGCGGAGCACAGCTTCGGGATGCGGACGCTCGTCCGCATCCAACTGTGGTGGTGGCGCGGCCGGGGAGTGGCCGGAGTGGTGCCGGCGACGAGCTCGGCGGCGGCCGAAGCTCGGGTGCAAGTGGGGATGGGGCTGCGGTGCGCAAACAAGCGCAGCGAGGTGCCACGGAGGCTCTACACGATGCGGGGAGCGCGTTGGGCGCATGCCCGGGACCAAATGGTCACCGGAGCATCACCGGCGACGAGTGCGGGCGGCGGCGAAGGTTCGGCCATGGTGGAGATGACAGCTAGAGGGCGAGCGCGACTAAGCGGGGAGGGGGAAATGACGGAGGAGCTCACGTGGATCCCGAAGAGGTGGACGGCGAGCTCGGGGAAGGCCGAACGGCGACGAATTTGACGACGGCGATCCTCGGTGGCCGAGGAGGGGAACGGCGGAGCTAGCGGCATCCAGGAGCTTCCGGCGCCTTTCGTCTGGGTGAGGATGAAGAGGGAGACGAGGCGGAGCTTTCCGGAGCGTCGGCGAGGCGGGGCGGTGGCTGTGGCCGCGGCGAACGGCGTCGGTGGCGACGAGCTTCGCTCGGGCAGAGAGGGAGAGAGGCAGAGGAGGGAGATGAGCTCGAGGGAGTGAGCGAGAGGGACCAGGAGATGTCGTGGCGTTGCAGGAGACGTCCAGAGGAGGAGGAGGCAGCCAGGCAGGGAGGAGGTGGCCGGGGCGCGTGGCCGCGCGCACCGGGCGCGTGCCCGTCCTCCTGGCAGAGGAGGAAGGCGACAGGGGGGTAGCGGTGGCGGGCTGGGCCGCTGGAGGAGCTGGGCCGGCTCTGCTGCAGGCCGCACAGGTAGGCGCCAGGTAAGTGGCCTGGTGGCCTTCTCTCTTTTTTTTCTGTTTTTTTGTATTTTGTTCTGTGTTGTTTTAGTTTAGTAAAATACTAAACCATTTAATAAAATCCTAAAAATGGTTATGTGGCTAGAACTAAAATATACCAAACCACATAAAATGTTCCAGTATTATTGGACATATATTATTTATATATCAAATATATATCCAATGCAAATAGTTATTTATTTAATTCAAAGGCCCAAAATAATTAACTCTGAGATACCAAAAATATTATTTTGAGTTTTACCTCTTTGCAATATTTTCAGAGACTAAGAGGAACATTTTCTTGGACTTCTTTGAGAAGATTTTAATGTTGATCATTTTTAGAAGGTTTCTGAGGCTTTGAAAATCCCTCAATTCAAATTTCATTTGAATTAAAACATGATGCTCACATGAAGCTAGCCTAGAGCACTACCAGCAGCTAGGGATGTGACAACTCACCCCCACTAAACAAGAATCTCGTCCCGAGATTCAAGCGTAGGGTAGGATGAAGGGGAACGCAACTAACGCAATCTTCATGATCCAACTTGCACTTCATAGGAACGTTGATTTGATCACCATCTTTGTCTTGATGTCTTGCTCTGAGAACTCTAGCTAACATGACAACGAGAGGGAAAAAATATTCTGGAAGGATCGATCTTCTCAAAGGTCGAACAACTCACGGAATGAGACATAGAACCATCTCTCGGGTTGAGACACGAGATACACATCAAGAGGGGTGGAAAGAAACGGATGACGAAGGTTCACTAGGTAGACAACAATTCCACACCTAAGAAGGTGGTAAAGATTGTCAACGTAGCGAGGAGTTTGAGTTGCCATGATACCATAACGATGCACCTTAGGGAAGGTGACTCGTAGAAATATCCCCTTAAGTGGCAAAAAGAATTGCCTTTGATTCAAAGATCCTTGAAACTCTTTATACCAGCTTAAGGCAAATCATAATCGATCATTTAGAGGGGTTCGGTAGAATGGCATACCCGAACTTGGATGATGTGGATTACCTTGTTGAAGACAACGTAATGGATGAATTTGCTTATCACCGGAAATGGAAGAGATCCATGGTAGAATGGCACATTGGCGGTGCAAGCTGGGAACAAAATGCAAATGCTGGGAATGATTCTGGTAACTGGGGAAGAACCCAGCAATAGAGAGTAAATTCACTGTTTGAAAGGTCATAGCATTGCCGAGGAAACCGAGAGCATCCCAGTTAGTGCCGATGATGACAGGTAGCGCTTGTGCGTGCTCTCAAGAACTTGAGCATTTCCACAATCATCAAGGTTTTACCAACATCCGTGTCAAGGATCCTGGCAACACAACATACTACCATGATGAATGATGATGGATGATGCGGATGCAAAAGAAGATAACACCTTCTCAGATTTCACCCTTGGCGGGGCCAAGGAAATAAAATCTGGATGATCGACCGAGAGACATTTAGCACTCCGCTTCTAATGTTCTCCTTGATGTGCTAGTGTAACCCATTCATAGATATGGTTTGATATCTAGAACATCAAGTAAAAGGTCGGACTTCGGAAACACAAAAATCCATAGGGGCAACTAGGGAGTAAATCCTACGAAATCCCTATGGGGAGGTGGCCAACTTCTTCAATCAAGATACTACAATAATAGGTCTTTCGGCTGGGTGGTGCTGGCCACGACATCCACTTTACCAGTTATCGAGGAACCAATATTATAGTTCTTGGGGAAATGTTCCAACCATCATATCTGCCTGAGATTCAGATCTGGTTGGTGTCAGGATATTCTAGACTCATCGAGTCTAGGAAGAAAAATGAAAGTTTGCAACACAAATCGACGAGATGACGTTGCGGAATTCTCGGGAGATGAACTATGATAGCAAGCTCCAAAACATGAGCTGGTTCTGCTACAAACATGTGAACACGTTGTCCCAGACAAGCATGCCCACATGGTAGTCTTACAATAAAACACTACCGAGTTCTGGTTGGGAACCATCAGCGAGGATATCGAAGTTCTTTCATAAGTCCGGATTAGCTCTTATGAAGATACTCCTTCTCCTTGAACAAATCAGTCAGTGGCTTCGTGTGCTAGGATACACATATGGAATGAAGGTTGCAAGTCTCCAGACCACAGAATACTTCGCACGTGTGCATGACTGACTTGCGATGATTCCAGAGGAAGCAACATTGACTTTCTCGAGTCCACGGCGGCAACTTGCATCAAATGCACATGAACTAGAGGAAGTCACTTCTTACATCCGAACATATGCTTCATGAGCTAGCATGAACAAATGCTTTCAAAAGTTTCCAACACTAGCTTAATGTTCAGCAAAATTATGGAGAAGACAAGGATGTTGTCAATGGGCACAACAACAATTCATCTGGGTTTCCTTTTAAAAGGAATTCCATAGTTAAGTGAACAAGTGATAGCATTGGTCAGACCCAAAAGATATAATGGTGTATGCTCGAGGGATCAACCACGAGTAAGACAACATTACGAATATCGTTGGTTCTGGTCTGATTAGATGATAGCCCATACTCCAATCAAAGGTTGGATAAAAATGATAGGTCCATTAACTGATCACGAGGTTCAGTCGATGAAAATATCAACTTTCTTCAACACATACAAGACATCCCTTATAATGAACTATATCGGACAAGCTTCTATCTTCCAACTCTCCAAGTTGATGCATAGCTTAACCAACTAGCTCAGGGGTATCCAACACGGATTCTTGGAGAAAGGGTGGTTTACAGGATAAACCAACTTGATCACGAGCTCAACATAACAGTCAGGTGACAACCTGGTGATACTTTCAAGAAGATATCCGGAAAATCACGAACCACCAATATGTTACTAAGATCGAGGACAATCCTGCTTTTCAGGGCAAGACGATATGATCAATAGGGCAAGGATTTGAAATAATCCTAACTCATCGATCGAGGAGTGAACCAGGAGAATGGACTAGGTAGCACGATCAATCTTAGAATGATGATTCACTAACCAACATGCTAAGAATGAAATTATTGTCCTTTAACTACCAAACAATGGAGTTTCTAGTAGTATTGATTTCACACATCACGACTCACTTGTCGACATTCCGGTTGCATCAACACGAAGACCGAGGAATGACTAATGATGGTGAGAAGTATCACTGTGTCAAGAGTTCATAGGGTGGTGTGCAATTCCTATAACATCCCGATATAAAGATGGTAATACTCCAAGATAGAGCGGAACAAAAGCTGGATTAGCAATTTGTTCTATGGAGCAAAACTTCTTTGACCCAATCCTGGATATGGAAGAGGTACTGGAGTTTGTTTCTCCTATCATTCCGCGATAGAATGGCTTGATGGACCACAAGAGTAATAGGCATTGATAAACGAACGCACGCATACTCTTGACTATCAATTGATAGACGAAGGTCAGTAGACAACTAAAGAGGGACAACTCAAAGGAACATATAACTTTCTGAGTTGTGGATGCATAGATTAGTATGTCGAACCAAGTTCAACATAATTCTTCTGGATAACCCATGCAGAAAGGTTGAGCTGGCAGAGTCACAATATAGCATGGAGAACTCATCGAGAGCACTCTTGTTGTCATCTTTTGGTTCAGAAGAACTCCTGCCAAGAATGGTTCATGGTAATTGGAAGAAGGATGTACCACGAACCTCGAGGACTATCGCAAAGGTTACTAATATCCTAAAGGAACTAGCAAACCCTATCAACATGAAGTAAGTAGAGTGAATCTCGGGTTCAGAACCCAGGAGTAGAATACCTACTACTAGCTGGCATCACGGGATGCTTTCGAGAATGATAGCCAGAATCATCACACTGGGAACACAAGGCATGACTGGATTACTAGGTGATCCCCTAAGACACCTAGGGTCATAATACCAGCTCCAACATATATGTCAAGGCAATAAAGTACCTCAACTCACTGATTTGTGTGATTAATCTGACCAAAAGGACATCGGAAACGGGAAGAAGGGATTTGCAAATGCATCAAACTATTTAGAAACCTGGGATGACTCGGACAGTATAACGGCTGTAAATGCTCAGAAAAGATTTAAGACATGCTACAGAAATGGTGGCATAGTCACTCAGAAGCACAATATCAAGGTTTCGAGATCAACAATTAACATACGGAAGTAGTAGGAACTGAACTGAGACTTAAATCCAACAATCTTATAAGTCTACGAATTAGTAACACGTGATCCTAATAGAAAGAAGAGAAATTCTAGTTCGTTAACCCCGCAGGAAAGATAAGATGACTCAGATCAGAAGGCATAAAGTATAAGGAGTAAAAAGAGCCTTACGTTCCATCCCACAATCAATTCCCTTACATAACTAAAGAATTTCTAGACTCAACTTCGACCAGTTTGGCTTGGTAATCCTACAGGTAGTCAAGCTCTGATACCAACGCTGTAAGGACCCCGACTCAATGCCACATCGATCTAGCATGTAACACCTCATATCATTTTGCGGCCTCACGCACGGTATTCCCACGGGTGTCTCCTTACCTTTGCCCGGGACCGTTTGCGCCTTTTGGCACACGTATATGATAGTGTCGCTAGCATCCATATGATAAGGAGCCCGGGCTGACATGGCTAGTCATAAACCCAAAGTGGCACAAACTTACAGGGACAGGCATCCATGACCCAGCATCGAACGTGTCGGTCATCAGCGAGTGAATCCAGGCTGTAGCACTGGGCTAGCAGGACTCCGGTGAACCGGGCTGTAGCGGGCTAATAGGACTCCAGTATTCATCGCGTGACATTTCCCCGAAGGGACAGACACAGGAACGAAGAAGGACACATGCCGGCCAGCCTAAGTGTTCCGGAGCAGCAGCAAGCTACCATGGCTCAGTGGAAACACTAGGAGACATTTCCCGATAAGAGAGGCTACTAAGGATAAACAACTAGATAGCCAGATCCCACACATACCAAGCATTTCAATAACATACACACAATATGCTCGATATGTGCAAATACAACATGGCATCACAACATGACTCTATGACTCAAGTATTTATTCATTAGGCTCCGAGGAGCGAGATATTACAAACATGGGTCTCATGACCCAACAATCAGAGCATACAAATGAAAGCACAAGCGGAAGCTATCATGTCTGAGTACAGACATCTATAACTGAAAAAGGCTGAGAAGCCTGATATCTACTAGATCCTGCCGGGGCACAAGATCGTAGCTGAGGTAACAAGCTAAACGTCGAAGACCACGCGGAATTACTAGTGAGACTGAAATCTCTCTGCAAAACATAAAATAGGCAAACGTGAGTACAAATGTACCCAGCAAGACTTACATCAGAACTAACTACATATGCATCATTATCAACAAGGGGATGGTGGGGTTTAACTGCAGCAAGCCAGCTTTGACTCGGTGGCTATCCTAAACTACGACTGCAAGCAACTCTTTTGAGGTGGCGCACACGAGTCCACATATTCACCATATCAATACACCACTATGGATCCGCTCCCGTCTCCCTACGAGAACGCCATCCATAGCACTCATGCTTATCTTGCGTATTTTAGAGTATCCACTTTCACTTGTCTATGAACTGATATAAGCAACCCAGAAGTCCTTTACCGCGGACACGGCTATTCGAATAGATGATGTTAACCCTGCAGGGGTGTACTTCTTCATATATGTTTCCACCACTTAGCGTCTGCACACGACATGTGCTCGGCAGACTTCAAGCGAAAGCCGACGTGGGTGTAGACCACGACCTACCTAAACACTCAAGTCTCTAGTCCAGGTTTATCGCCTATTCGGGTTCCATCCATGACGAGATCCGGCCGGAGTTTCGCTCACAGCCCCAAACGATGTGAACAGGGTTCCGTGACACCAAACGGGCGCCCGGTATACCTGGCCATGTGCCTACCGCATCACAGCCCACCCCTACGGTCAGCGCTGTCCACGGCCTCCAGCATACTACAAGCACCAGAAACTACTTGCAACTCCTGGACAGAGGACAAGGGTGAATAAGAAGTCGAGCGGGGTCATATTTCAGGGCCCAATGTATGGTAGTAGCTGAATCATGGATCACAAACACAGAACTCAGTTCCTGAGGACGGCTTCAATGAGACAACCCACCATGTACTCCTACATGGCCTCTCACCGATACCTTTTACCAAATCGTGTTCACGCACTTAGCTCACACATAGTAGGACATGTTCACACACCTCTGATTCATCCCCGATGAATCAGACCTGACTCAACTCTAAGCAGTAGCATGCATGACAAACAAGCATGAATGAGTAGGCACAACAGGGCTCAAACAACTCCTACTCATGCTAGTGGGTTTCATCTAATTACTGTGGAATGACAGGTCATGCAGAGGATAAAGGGGTTCAGCTACCGCAGCAAGTAACAGATGAATCGATGTTGTCCTAATGCAGTAAAAGAGAGCAGGAGCGAGAGAGTGGGATTGTATCGGAATGAACAAGGGGGTTTTGCTTGCCTGGCACTTCTGAAGATAGCATTGAGTCTTCATCAGTGTCAACGATCACATCATCGGTATCACGTCTATCGAGAGGGGGCAAATACCGGCAACACAGAAGGGAACACAATCAATGCAATGCACAATATGATGCATGATCATGACATGGCAAAATGAATGTGTTTTGGGCTAATGCATCTAGCAACAAGTTAAATGGGGTTGGTTTGAATACAAGATTCAAATTCAAACTCCATATGTGATTATTTAAATGCCATTTAATTGAATTGTCCTAAACAGCAGCTATAAGTTGTTCTAACATGCATGAAAATGGTACAGATGGATTCCTTGAATTTTTCTGATAATTTTTCATATATAAATTATTTAATTTGGAGTTACGGTTAATTTTCTATGATTTATTGAAGTTTTAGCTATTTTCTGAAATTATTAAATCATTTAAGATTTATTTAAATTCCAGAAAGGAATTATTGCGTCAGCATGACCTCATAGTGACGTCAGCAGGTCAACAGGTCACTGTCCGGTCAAACCTGACAGTGGGTCCCGCGTGTCAGTGTAATTAGTCTAACTAATTTTTAGTTAACACTAATCCTAACCTAATTAACAGGCCGGCCCCACCTATCATGGACACAGGGGGGGTCCCGCTGTGGTCAACGTGGGTCAAAACCACCGGCGGCTTGACGCCGGCGACGCCAGCGCGGTGGCGAGCCTCGGGTTTTGCCCACAGGGCTCGGTTTGGCGCGCGGAGCACAGCTTTGGGATGCGGACGCTCGTCCGCATCCAACTGTGGTGGTGGCACGGCCCGGGAGTGGCCGGAGTGGTGCTGGCGACGAGCTCGGTGGCGGACGAAGCTCGGGTGCAAGTAGGGATGGGGCTGCGGTGCGCAAACAAGCGCGGCGAGGTGCCACGGAGGCTCTACGCGATGCGGGGAGCGCGTTGGGCGCATGCCCGGGACCAAATGGTCACCGGAGCATCACTGGCGACGAGTGCGGGCGGCGGCGAAGGTTCGGCCATGGTGGAGACGACAGCTAGAGGGCGAGCGCGACTAAGCGGGGAGGGGGAAACGACGGAGGAGCTCACGTGGATCCCGAAGAGGTGGACGGCGAGCTCGGGGAAGGCCGAACGGCGACGAATTTGACGACGGCGATCCTCGGTGGCCGAGGAGGGGAACGGCGGAGCTAGCGGCATCCAGGAGCTTCCGGCGCCTTTCGTCTGGGTGAGGATGAAGAGGGAGACGAGGCGGAGCTTTCTGGAGCGTCGGCGAGGCGGGGCGGTGGCTGTGGCCGCGGCGAACGGCGTCGGTGGCGACGAGCTTCGCTCGGGCAGAGAGGGAGAGAGGCAGAGGAGGGAGATGAGCTCGAGGGAGTGAGCGAGAGGGACCAGGAGATGTCGTGGCGTTGCGGGAGACGTCCAGAGGAGGAGGAGGCAGCCAGGCAGGGAGGAGGTGGCCGGGGCGCGTGGCCGCGCGCACCGGGCGCGTGCCCGTCCTCCTGGCAGAGGAGGAAGGCGACAGGGGGGTAGCGGTGGCGGGCTGGGCCGCTGGAGGAGCTGGGCCGGCTCTGCTGCAGGCCGCACAGGTAGGCGCCAGGTAAGTGGCCTGGTGGCCTTCTCTCTTTTTTTTCCTGTTTTTTTGTATTTTGTTCTGTGTTGTTTTAGTTTAGTAAAATACTAAACCATTTAATAAAATCCTGAAAATGGTTATGTGGCTAGAACTAAAATATACCAAACCACATAAAATGTTCCAGTATTATTGGACATATATTATTTATATATCAAATATATATCCAATGCAAATAGTTATTTATTTAATTCAAAGGCCCAAAATAATTAACTCTGAGATACCAAAAATATTGTTTTGAGTTTTACCTCTTTGCAATATTTTCAGAGACTAAGAGGAACATTTTCTTGGACTTCTTTGAGAAGATTTTAATGTTGATCATTTTTAGAAGGTTTCTGAGGCTTTGAAAATCCCTCAATTCAAATTTCATTTGAATTAAAACATGATGCTCACATGAAGCTAGCCTAGAGCACTACCAGCAGCTAGGGATGTGACAGGATGTCCGGTGTAGTGAATTCCATAATTTGCAGTGCCTTTCAAAAAAAACGCAGAACTCTTTCTAGCAAAAGAGATGTTAGGTCTTGTAGCACTGGCTAAGTACATAAGCGAGCCAATAATCTGAGAATACTTCAATTGGTCTCTAGCAATTCTTTGATTCTTTCGAAGCAACACACTAGCATCATATGGTGTTGGAGAGGGCTTGCAGTCACTATAGCCAAAGCGACTCAAGATCTTTTCCACATAGTGAGATTGAAGCAATGTAATCCCACCATCATCATCTCTCAACAACTTGATGTTCAGAATGACATCAGCCACTCCTAAATCCTTCATCTCAAAACAACAAGATAGGAAATCCTTTACCTCCTTAATAACATTCAGATTGGTTCCGAAAATCAGTATGTCATCAACATACAAGCACATGATAACTCCCTCGCCCCCACCATGGCGATAGTACACACATTTGTCAGCTTCGTTCACAACAAAGCCTGCATCTGTTAAAGTTCTTTCAAACTTCTCATGCCACTGCTTGGGTGCTTGCTTAAGTCCGTACAAAGACTTCAACAACTTGCACACTTTCCCTTCCTAACCATCTAGTACAAACCCATCTGGTTGTTCCATATAAATTTCCTCGTCCAACTCTCCATTTAGGAAAGCAGTCTTAACATCCATTTGATGAACGAGAAGACCATGCGAGGCAGCTAGTGAAAGTAGAACTCAAATAGTGGTTAGTCGAGCCACAGGTGAGTAAGTATCAAAGAAGTCTTCACCTTCCTTTTGGGTATAACCCTTAGCCACGAGACGAGCCTTGTACTTTTCAATAGTACCATCAGGCCTAAGCTTCTTCTTGAATACCCATTTGCATCCTATAGGTTTGCACCCATAAGGACGATCAGTTATCTCCCAAGTTTCATTTGCCAAGATGGAATCCATCTCGCTACGAACCACATCCTTCCAGTAGTCAGCATCTTCAGATGCATAGGCCTGTGAAATAGAACTGGGAGTGTCATCTATGAGGTACACAAGAAAATCATCACCAAAGGACTTCGCAGTCCTCTGTCTCTTGCTCCTAATAGGAACTTCATTGTTCTCCTCCACAGGACTTTCAAAGTGTTCCATCGAAATTGTAGGTTCGGTAATTGTAACTGGTTCCTGATTCAATGAACTAGGCATCTCCTGATTAGATGAGGTAGCCATATCCTTCATGGGAAAGATATCTTCAAAGAAAGTCGCTTCATTCGACTCCATGATCGTACCGACATGCATGTCAGGTACCTCAGATTTTACAACCAAGAATCTATAGCCAATGCTATGAATAGCATATCCCAGGAAAACACAATCCATAGTCTTTGGTCCAAGCTTCCGCTTCTTTGAAATTGGAGCATTGACTTTCGCCAAACAACCCCATGTTCGCAGATAAGAGAGTTCTAACCTTTTCTTCTCCCATTCCTCGAATGGAGTTATCTCTTTGTTCTTTGTGGGGACTCGGTTCAGGACATGACATGCTGTCAATATTGCCTCCCCCCACCATGCCTTGGAGAGACCAGATGTATCTAACATGGCATTAACCAAATCAGTTAGAGTACGGTTCTTTCTTTCGGCCACCCCATTTGACTGAGGTGAGTAGGGAGTCCTCTCATGGATTATACCATGTTCTGCACAAAAAGCATCAAACTCATTGGAAAAATACTCTCCACCACGGTCGGACCTAAGCCTCTTGATTTTTCGATCAAGTTGGTTTTCCACTTCAGCTTTATAGATCTTGAAAAAGTTCAAAGCCTCATCCTTAGATTTCAGAAGATACACACGGCAGTATCTAGTGGAGTCATCAATTAACGTCATGAAATATTTCTTTCCACCTTTTGTCCACACACCATTCATTTCACATAGATCTGAATGTATGAGCTCTAGTGGTGCAAGATTTCTTATTTCCGCAGTCGTGTGAGACTTACGAGGTTGATTAGCTTGCACACACACTTGACACTTAGATCCCTTGACGGTGGTGAAACTAGGGATTAAGTTCAACTTCGCTAGTCGCGACATGCAACCAAAGTTAACATGACAAAGACGTGAATGCCACACATTGGATTCACTATTGTTGCAAAGATGATTAACAACTTTATTGCAAACGTCTGATAAGGATAAATGAAACAAGCCTCCTGACTCATAGCCTTTACCAACAAAGGTTCCATACTTGGATATTACAAATTTATTCGACTCAAAGACAAGCTTGTAGCCATCTCTACACAGAAGAGATCCGCTAACAAGATTTTTGTTGACGGAGGGGACATAATGCACGCTCTTCAGCCGCACGATCTTCCCCGAAGTAAACTTCAGATCGACCGTGCCAACACCACGAATAGAAGCACTTGAACCGTTGCCCATCAGCACGGTTGAAGTCCCCGCGGTCTGATAAGACGAAAACATGGAAATATCACCGCATACATGCACATTAGCACCCGTGTCAATCAACCAGTCAGGAGAATGACATACTGAAAGAATAGTGGGAAATATACCATACCCAGCATCCTTCATGTCAGTGTCTCCAATGACAACATTAGGGTCTTGTCGCCTTTCCCAGGATGACGCTTGTCATAGCGATTAGGGCAACTAGGAGCCCAATGATCAGGATCCCCACACACATGACAAGCACCTTTCTTCTTGCCATTCTTCTTCTTGAAGTTTGTGTGTTGCACAACCTTGTTCTTCCCATCAAACTTTGCTTTTCCATCAAACTTGCCCTTGTTCTTGAACTTGTGGGGCTGGAAGTTCTGCTTCTGTACCACATTGGCACTAGATCCTCCCTCAATACCTCGAGCACGTGTGTCCTTTGCTCTCGCCTTTTCTTCCACATCAAGAGTGCCAATGAGATCCGGGACGGAAAACTCCTACCTCTTATGCTTCAGCAAGGTAGCAAAGTTCCTCCATGAAGGAGGAAGCTTAGTGATGATACCTCCGGCAACAAACTTGTCCGGTATCATACAATTTAAGTGCTCAAGTTCTCTAGCAAATGACTGTATCTCATGAGCTTGCTCAACCACGGAGCGCTCTTCAGTCATCCTGTAATCATAGAATTGCTCCATGATGTACAGCTCAGTGCGCGCATCCGAGACCCCAAACTTTGCCTCGAGTGCATCCCACATATCTTTTCCATTATCAATTGACGCATAAGCATCAACTATGTTCTCACCAAGAACACTCAAGAGATGTAACGCCCCGAGACCAATGTGCCAGGTGTCCTCCAGTTATTCGCTGTTGTTGCCTTGTCATTGCTTGCGTGTCATGCATTGCATATCATGTCATCATGTGCATTTCATTTGCATACATGTTCGTCTCATGCATCCGAGCATTTTCCTCGTTGTCCGTTTTGCATTCCGACGCTCCTATCTCCTCCGGTGGTCATTTCTACCTTCTTTTCATGTGTGGGGATTAAACACTTCCGGATTGGACCGAGACTTGCCAAGCGGCCTTGGTTTACTACCGGTAGACCGCCTGTCAAGTTTCGTACCATTTGGACTTCGTTTGATACTCCAACGGTTAATCGAGGGACCGAAAAGGCCTAGTGCGTGTTGCAGCCCAAAACCCTTCCAATTTGGCCCAAAACCCACCTAAACCTCCTCCATCATCTCGGTCGTTCGATCACGATCATGTGGCCGAAAACCGCACCTCATTTGGACTCTCCTAGCTCCCTCTACCTATAAATATGTGCAACCCTTCCAAATTCGCGGACGAAACCCTAAAAATTCCTTCCCTCGCGCCGCCGGACGTGTCCTCACCGCGCCGGACAATGTCCGCCCCGCCGGCCATGTCCTCCCGCCTAATGGCACTGTGCCACGTCACCCACCGCCTCCCGCGCCAATCGGTGAGCGCTACCTCAACCGGCCACCTACCTCTCCACCGCGCGGCCTGCGGGGCCCAGATCAAGCCCGCACCCGCCGCCTCGCCTCTAGCTGGCGTGCACCTCCGCCGCCGCACCATTGCAGCTCCGCCCCGGCGCCGCTCTTTGCCACCGGCCGCTGCCGCCCGGTCGCCGCCACCTCGCCGCCGCGGGCGACGACCTCCACCGGCGCCTCTGCTCGCTGGAGCACGCGCCACCGTCGCCCTTGCCGCGGATCCGGTCGAGCCGGACCAGATCCGGCCGTGCTCGAGCTCCCCGGCCATCCTCCAGCGCCGTCCCGCCGCCACATCGCCGAAGAAGCCACCGGCATCGTCGTTGACCTCGGAACCCTAGATCTAGATCTGGAGGTGGTAATTTCTTCTAAGTCCCCAATTTCCAGATTTAAATGCTCATGTTCATCATGTCGTAACTTTCCATCCGTAGCTCCGTTTTGGACGTGTAGCATATCAAAATGTTCATCTCAGAGAGTACATCATTTTATCTCACTGCATCATTTTCATTTGAGCTCATCTTGATGCCCGAAATGCTGTTGGAAGAGAGCTATTTGAGTTAATTGTCAGATCTGCTGCACCAAATAGCTATTTGTCATTTTTGCCATGTTTATTGTGTGAATAATTTGCTTCTGATCTCTACATGTGTTTTGTTATGTGCTTTGCCATCTTTCCATAGGTGCAATCCATGTATTTTTGTGATGTGTGTGGTGACTAGCACAAGCTTGCAAAGTGGTGCATTCGTTAATGCTGATTTCAGGGACTTAGCAATTCCACCAAGTCCTTGATCTGTTCTTATCAATATGCCATATGTTCATGTTGTTTTCCTAGTGATCCGTGCCTCTTTCGAGGATGATCAGTAAGGATGTTTTGTTAATCTTGTAGTTCTCTATCCATCCATGTCCTTGTTTGCGATTATGGAGCAACCTAGCTTGAGCCAATCGAGCTCTACTTTTGCTATTTCGTGAATCTGGGCAGATTGTCTACTTGTTAGCGATTTTGCCGAGGATGTTGTAGTTGATCCGTGCATGCTATGCTATTGTTCTTGCCATGTCTAGCTTATACAATGCGTATTCTTGATGGGTGTATGCTTAGATTGTCATGCCATGCTCTGTAGTGAGTGCATCGAGCTCGTGAATATGCCTACTTGCTATCTGTTTTGCATGCTCCAGTTTTCACTAAGTCTGTGATCTGATTATGTTTTTGCCATGTTGACATGCTTAAAATTGTATTTTCTGTTCCCTTTTGGCTCACGGTCACTAAGGGACTTTTGTTAAGCTCTTTGAGTAGCTTCATGCCATGCCTTGATTTGTCATGTTAAGTTTCTGTAGCTTATAGTTTTCATGCTCCAAAATGTGCTACCTGATCTGAAATGCCAGGCTTGTGTTAATTTCACTAAGTCTGAAACCTGTTATCATTTGCACTTTTGCCATGCTTGTTTAAACCTGTTAATGGATGAATTGGCCGTAGCTCAGTGTTCATCTTTTGTCAAGCATCATGAATGGATCCCTGCCATGTATTTTGTTGCCATGTTTGAGTGCGGTAGCATGTTTAACTTGTTGCATTTAGATGGCTACTTGCTGTTTATCGCAGACCGGTGCCATATTTGTTTTGCTCGCCATTTCCAAACCGTGCCTCCGATTCCGGTGATCTTTATATCGATTTCAACCGAAATCACCTCACCTTTCCAGTGGCACTCTTGGATTTACAAGTTGAGGCCAGGTTCAATCATTCCTTGTCAAATCATGCATATGCATCGCATACCGCATCCCGCATATCATACCATGTTCATGTGTGGTTTGTTTACTATGTTGTGTGCTTCTTTCCGGTGTTTTCTTCTTCGGGTTGGTTCCGGTAACGTCGCGTTTGTGAGGACCCGTTCGTCTATGTCCGTTTGTCTTCTTCATGGACTCGTTCTTCTTCCTTGCGGGATTTCAGGCAAGATGACGATACCGTCGAAATCACTTCTATCTTTGCTTGCTAGTTGCTCGCTCTTTTGCTATGCCTATGCTGCGATACCTACCACTTGCTTATCATGCCTCCCATATTGTTGAACCAAGCCTCTAACCCACCTTGTCCTAGCAAACCGTTGTTTGGCTATGTTACCGCTTTGCTCAGCCCCTCTTATAGCGTTGTTAGTTGCAGGTGAAGATTGAAGTTTGTTCCTTGTTGGAACATGGAGATGTTGTTCCTTGTTGGAACATGTTTACTTGTTGGGATATCACAATATATCTTATTTAATTAATGCATCAATATACTTGGTAAAGGGTGGAAGGCTCGACCTTATGCCTGGTGTTTTGTTCCACTCTTGCCGCCCTAGTTTCCATCATATCGGTGTTATGTTCCCGGATTTTGCGTTCCTTACGCGGTTGGGTTATAATGGGAACCCCTTGACAGTCGCCTTGAATAAAACTCCTCCAGCAAGGCCCAACCTTGGTTTTACCATTTGCCACCTAGCCTTTTTCCCTTGGGAGTCACGCATCCCGAGGGTCATCTTTATTTTAAACCCCCGGGCTAGTGCTTGTCTAAGTGTTGGTCCAACCCAGAGCACCGTGCGGGGCCGTCCCTTGGCAACTTGGGTTACGTTGGCTCCCGTACGCTTAGCTTATCCGGTGTGCCCTGAGAACGAGATATGTGCAGCTCCTATCGGGATTTGTCGGCACAGCGGGTGGTCTTGCTGGACTAGTTTTACCATTGTCGAGGATGTCTTGTAACCGGGATTCCGAGTCTGATCGGGTCTTCCCGCTAGAAGGAATATCCTTCGTTGACCGTGAGAGCTTGTGATGGGCTAAGTTGGGACACCCCTGCAGGGATTTGAACTTTCGAAAGCCGTGCCCGTAGTTATGGGCAGATGGGAATTTGTTAACGTCCGGTTGTAGAAAACCTGAAGTTGACCTTAATTAAAATGCATCAACCGCGTGTGTAACCGTGATGGTCTCTTTCCGGCGGAGTCCGGGAAGTGAACACGATGTTGGAGTTATGCTTGACGTAGGTTATTCTAGGATCACTTCTTGATCATACTTTTATCGACCGTGCTTTGCCTTCTCTTCTCGCTCTCATTTGCGTATGTTAGCCACCATATATGCTAGTCGCTTACTGCAGCTCCACCTCATACCTTTACCTTACCCATAAGCTTAAATAGTCTTGATCGCGAGGGTGTGAGATTGCTGAGTCCCCGTGGCTCACAGATACTTCCAAAACCAGCTTGCAGGTGCCGTTGAACCATGCAGATGACGCAACCAAGCTCAAGGAGGAGCTCGACGAAGATCTTGTCCTTTATGTTGTTTCGTTCTAGTTGATCAGCAGTGGAGCCCAGTTGGGGTCGATCGGGGACCTTGTCGCATTTGGGGTTCTTCTTTTATTTTGGTTCCATAGTCGGACCTTGAATGTATCTGTTTGATGTAATGATTTATTCATGTAATTGTGTGAAGTGGCGATTGTAAGCCAACTATGTATCTCTTTCCCTTATGTATTACATGGGTTGTGTGAAGATTACATCACTTGTGACATTGCTTTCAATGTGGTTATGCCTCTAAGTCGTGCTTCGACACGTGGGAGATATAGCCGCATCGAGGGCGTTACAAGTTGGTATCAGAGCCTTCCCCGACCTTAGGAGCCCCCACTGCTTAATCGAATTAGCTGACGAGTTGAGTCTAGAAAATTGTTTTGAGTCATTTAGGATTATATATATCGGAGAGTTTAGGAATTCTTTTTACTCCCCAGTCCCTTCATCGCTCTGGTAAGGCATCCTGACGTAGAGTTTTGACTCTTCTCTTCTCAAATTTCACTAAAAAAATTTTAGGATCACGCGGGTATCTTGGAATCGTTCCAATCGATTTGTGACGAGAACATTGTTCTTGGTGCCTCCTGTCATTTAGGGGTTGTGGTAGTGCCCGGGGAGTTGAGCTCCGAGGTGTTGTCGTCACAAATTTATCGTTGCAGTTCTGGAATACCTGAGGTTAGTTTCGCCGACATCGAAAATCTCTTTTATGCAGTTGTTGGTGAGATAACCTCGACGCCACCCAGTACTGGGGCGGGAGTTTGGAGTATTGCCATAACTTGTATAACAGATGCTTTTCGAAGGTTGAGGTAGATGATTTCCGAAGGTTTCTTGGTTATGTGTTGAAGGATGGATACAGCTAGATGTAGGATTTGTTAGTTTGGGTGAGATATTATGCTTCCCCTGTATCCCCAACACTTGATTGCATAACCGGAAAATTTCGGGAGTTTATAAGTGGGAATTCAAGTAGCTCTTAGGATATCTTTCTGACAGATGTATGATATGAAATTGGGGTTCGACGTCTAGTGGTCCGCCTATCCACGGTCGGTTTTACAGTGGTCTCGTTGTGTCTTAAAGAGTCCTTGGCTATGCCGACTCGGGGACGCTTCGTATGTCATGTGCACTGCCTTGTACATGATGGTGCTGTACGATCGAGCCCGTGTAGGCCCCACCACAAAAACTTTGGATGAAATCTCTATCATATGTTTGTTCCGGCTTATTCTGCAAGCCAATCCTTTGTTTTGTTTTGAGTTGTGGTATTCGAGTTGCTTCGAAGTCAAGTGTGATTCCATACTTTTCCTAAACGGTGTTCTCATATTCCTATGTGGATACTAATCCTTCTCGATAATCGAGTTTGTCATATCACTCCTTTCAACCGGCTGGTTCTCTTCAAGTGAATCCGATTGTTTTCAACATCCGCAAGATCAATTATCAGTTCTTTTCAACGGTGTTCATCTCATCTGCCCCAAGCTTGCCTTTGTTTTCCCGCCCACCCACCCCTTTTTTCTCGAAGGACTAAGATTTCTTTATTAAGTATCCTTTTATTATTGTGAAGTCTCTCCATTCCTTTTTCCGGCAATGTTCTTACCCGGTGTTTTCCATGAAGATGTTCTACTAGCTCATCTTTCATCATTCTTTTTCTTCTCCGGTGGATTTCAATTCAAGCCTTGTTGATCATATCCTTTTCCTCGTTTCAAATACCTTCTCATACCGATACACCTCTTAATCATCCACCTCTCCCTATTCAATTGTTCCGGAGTGTTCAAGACATCTCGAAGATTCATGGTTCCACTCTATATTCATTCAAGATCTTTCAAGGATGTTACCTCATTCAAGCCATTTATTTCAACCGGCGCAATCTATCTTTTAAATCATTCAATGGTGTTTCTTTTGAGTGGGCCCTAACCCACAGGTCTTTTCCCAGGATCTTACCTGACTCTTCTTATTTTCCTGGAGCTATCCCCAAATTTTCTTTTCGAAGTTTGGCGTAAGAATGATTTATCATCAGTCAAATGTCTTTCTCCAAGATTTTTCAAATTCTTTTCATAGTTGGCTCAACCTCTTCGCTTTTGATTCTTCCGGAGTATCTGAACAATACATGGTGGTGTTTCTCATCGTCATTCTCAGAATTTGAAGACCGAAGAAGAGTTTTACCTCCATATCTTATCCGTTCTCTCAGAGATTCGTGGTTCTAGTTCAAGGCCATCCTCTCATAATTGTTTTCGATCACCAAATTCTTTTCACCCATCCGGTGTAATTCAGGAGTCTTTTAAATTTGATTCTCTGGAGGCCATCATCTCATAATTATTCGTTCTCAGCTTTCAGCTCTTTTTCTCTAAATCTTACCGGTGCATCATTCAAATATTCTCCTATCAGTTCGAGATCTATTCATTCTCTTGTATCTAAATTCCTTCAAGTATCTTCTTTCGTTTTCCAATTCTTCCCGGTGAATTTGTGCTCTTGCTATTTTCATGTTCAATTCTTACGGTGGTTCTTCCAAGTTTCTTCTTCCTTCGTTTATCATATAAATGCATTTGTGTTTTCCTAATTCTACCGGTGGATTGTTGAAGACCTTCTCAAGCTTAAGTTATGCCTCTCCTTAATCCTGTCCACGAGAATAAATAGTATGCCAAATCCGTTGTTTGTCATCAATTTAAATTGGTGAAGGATACGCATAACATAATCCTTATTCTTGTTCATCCAAGTGATTAATTCCCTATTCCGGAGGTGCATCAAATTCTCGATTCAAGTTGTCCATCTTTCTTTCCGGAGCTCAAAGTTATTTCAATTATATCATTCCAAAAATCTATCTAATCATTGCAAGGATTCACCTTGTGTTTTCAACTTGTCCTTCATCCCGTTCTGATCATCCTTTTGTTACCGGAGTTCTGCACGAAGGTTCTACATGCTAGTTCATCAAGGATTTAATTCCTTCTCGAAGTGTTCATCAAGTTTCTTTTCAGAGGTGCTCAAGAATTCTTCATCTTGCAATCTGGAGTGCAATTTTTTTCTACTGGAGGTGGTATTATGTCATTCTTGATAATTTGAGTTCATGTTTCATGATTCACATGTTGTCAAGAATGAGGTATTTAAACCCATCACTTTCTTCATTCGAGTTATCTTGTGTCATGTTGCACCTAAAGTCTTCAAGAAGGATGGTTGCTATTTATGTTGCTCATGATGACCCAAGTTCTTCATTTATCCTCCCGGTGAAAAAGTTTCTCGTTTCCTTGTTCTTATCATTCCAATCTATCGTTTCCGTCAGTGACATAATTTCTACTCAGTTTTGAGATGTTTTCCATAAGCCCACTTAAAGCTTATCATTTCGTTGTTGGTTTTCCAATAACTCCGTTCGACCTTTCACTTAAGGATGCCTTTTCAACTCTTTTGTGTCAGAAGTTGGCATTTTCTTCTCCATTCTCCTAGCTCAATTATCTATCTTCTATTCTTTTGTTCCGGAGGCATTGTCATGTTGCTTTCTTCAACCATCATCTCATTTTGTCAAAGATCATGTTCTTTTCATGCCTATCCATCTAACCAGAGTGTTGTGCCCTTTTGCTCAAGTTCTTTTCGCCTTGTCAAGCCTTGCATCTCTTTTCAATCGGAGTGCTACCCGAATTTGTTCCTTCTTGTCCCTCTTTTCTAACGGAGTGTTTTCAACTTCGTTCATCTCCTTTGTATTCTTTTATCGAAATGGCTTAACCTTTTCAAGGTTCTTTGGTTTCACTTGTTTGTCAAAGATGCAACTTAGTTTTACCTCTTCTTTTTCTCTTTCGTTTTCCCTGCGGTGCCATTCTAGATCTCGGGACGAGATCCTCTCGTAGTGGTGGAGTGTTGTAATGCCCCGAGACCGATGTGCCAGGTGTCCTCCAGTTATTCGCTGTTGTTGCCTTGTCATTGCTTGCGTGTCATGCATTGCATATCATGTCATCATGTGCATTTCATTTGCATACATGTTCGTCTCATGCATCCGAGCATTTTCCCCGTTGTCCATTTTGCATTCCGGCGCTCCTATCTCCTCTGGTGGTCATTTCTACCTTATTTTCATGTGTGGGGATTAAACACTTCCGGATTGGACCGAGACTTGCCAAGCGGCCTTGGTTTACTACCGGTAGACCACCTGTCAAGTTTCATACCATTTGGACTTCGTTTGATACTCCAACGGTTAACTGAGGGACCGAAAAGGCCTCGTGCGTGTTGCAGCCCAACACCCTTCCAATTTGGCCCAAAACCCACCTAAACCTCCTCCATCATCTCGGTTGTTCGATCACGATTGCGTGGCCGAAAACCGCACCTCATTTGGACTCTCGTAGCTCCCTCTACCTATAAATATGTGCAACCCTTCCAAATTCGCGGACAAAACCCTAAAAATTCCTTCCCTCGTGCCGCCGGACGCGTCCTCACCGCGCCGGACAATGTCCGCCCCGCCGGCCACGTCCTCCCGCCCAATGGCACTATGCCACGTCACCCACCGCCGCCTCCTGCACCAATTAGCGAGCGCCACCTCAACTGGCTGCCTTCCTCTCCACCGCGTGGCCCGCGGGGCCCAGATCCGGCCCGCACGGGCCCGGTCCCCGCCGCCGCCCGCAGGCGTGTGCCCGCACCCGCC
>NC_041386.1:548807203-548825455 GCF_002162155.2 Triticum dicoccoides | reverse complement strand
GGAGCGCGCGCCACCGCCACCCTTGCCGCGGATCCGGTCGGGCCGGACCGGATCCGGCCGTCCTCGAGCTCCCCGGCCATCCTCCGGCGCCGTCCCGCCGCCACATCGCCGGAGAAGCCACCAGCATCGTCGTTGACCTCAGAACCATAGATCTAGATCTGGAGGTGGTAATTTCTTCTATGTCCCCGATTTCCAGATTCAAATGCTCATGTTTATCATGTCGTAACTTTGCATCCGTAGCTCCATTTTGGACGTGTAGCATATCAAAATGTTCGTCTCAGAGAGTACATCATTTCATCTGATTGCATCATTTTCATTTAAGCTCATCTTGATGCCCGAAATGCTGTTGGAAGAGAGCTATTTGAGTTAATTGTCAGATCTGCTGCACCAAATAGCTATTTGTCATTTTTGCCATGTTTATTGTGTGAATAATTTGCTTCTGATCTCTACATGTGTTTTATTATGTGCTTTGCCATCTTTCCATAGGTGCAATCCATGTATTTTTGTGATGTGTGTGGTGACTAGCACAAGCTTGCAAAGTGGTGCATTCGTTAATGCTGATTTCAGGGACTTAGCAATTCCACCAAGTCCTTGATATGTTCTTATCAATATGCCATATGTTCATGTTGTTTTCCTAGTGATCCGTTCCTCTTTCGAGGATGATCAGTAAGGATGTTTTGTTAATCTTGTAGTTCTCTATCCATCCATGTCCTTGTTTGCGATTATGGAGCACCCTAGCTTGAGCCAATCGAGCTCTACTTTTGCTATTTCGTGAATCTGGGCAGATTGTCTACTTGTTAGCGATTTTGCCGAGGATGTTGTAGTTGATCCGTGCATGCTATGCTATTGTTCTTGCCATGTCTAGCTTATACAATGTGTATTCTTGATGGGTGTATGCTTAGATTGTCATGCCATGCTCTGTAGTGAGTGCATCATGCTCGTGAACATGCCTACTTGCTATCTGTTTTGCATGCTCCAGTTTTCACTAAGTCTGTGATCTGATTATGTTTTTGCCATGTTCACATGCTTAAAATTGTATTTTCTGATCCCTTTTGGCTCACGGTCACTAAGGGACTTTTGTTAAGCTCTTTGAGTAGCTTCATGCCATGCCTTGATTTGCCATGTTAAGTTTCTGTAGCTTATAGTTTTCATGCTCCAAAATGTGCTACCTGATCTGAAATGCCAGGCTTGTGTTAATTTCACTAAGTCTGAAACATGTTATCATTTGCACTTTTGCCATGCTTGTTTAAACCTGTTAATGGATGAATTGGCCGTAGCTCAGTGTTCATCTTTTGTCAAGCATCATGAATGGATCCCTGCCATGTATTTTTTTGCCATGTTTGAGTGCGGTAGCATGTTTAACTTGTTGCATTTAGATGGCTACTTGTTGTTTATCGCAGACCGTGCCATATTTGTTTTGCTCGCCATTTCCAAACCGTGCCTCTGATTCCGGTGATCTTTATATCGATTTCAACCGAAATCACCTCACCTTTCCAGTGGCACTCTTGGATTTACAAGTTGAGGCCAGGTTCAATCATTCCTTGTCAAATCATGCATATGCATCGCATACCGCATCCCGCATATCATACCATGTTCATGTGTGGTTTGTTTACTATGTTGTGTGCTTCTTTCCGGTGTTTGCTTCTTCGGGTTGGTTCCGGTAACGTCGCGTTTGTGAGGACTCGTTCGTCTACATCCGTTTGTCTTCTTCATGGACTCGTTCTTCTTCCTTGCGGGATTTCAGGCAAGATGACCATACCCTCGAAATCACTTCTATCTTTGCTTGCTAGTTGCTGCTCTTTTGCTATGCCTATGCTGCGATACCTACCACTTTCTTATCATGCCTCCCATATTGTTGAACCAAGCCTCTAACCCACCTTGTCCTAACAAACTGTTGTTTGACTATGTTACCGCTTTGCTCAGCCCCTCTTATAGCGTTGTTAGTTGCAGGTGAAGATTGAAGTTTGTTCCTTGTTGGAACATGGAGATGTTGTTCCTTGTTGGAACATGTTTACTTGTTGGGATATCACAATATATATTATTTAATTAATGCATCTATATACTTGGTAAAGGGTGGAAGGCTTGACCTTATGCCTGGTGTTTTTTTCCACTCTTGCCCCCTAGTTTCCGTCATATTGGTGTTATGTTCCCGGATTTTGCGTTCCTTACGGGGTTGGGTTATAATGGGGACCCCTTGACAGTTTGCCTTGAATAAAACTCCTCCAGCAAGGCCCAACCTTGGTTTTACCATTTGCCACCTAGCCTTTTTCCCTTGGGAGTCGCACATCCCGAGGGTCATCTTTATTTTAAACCCCCGGGCCAGTGCTTGTCTAAGTGTTGGTCCAACCCAGAGCACCGTGCGGGGCCGTCCCTTGGCAACTTGGGTTACGTTGGCTCCCGTACGCTTAGCTTATCCGGTGTGCCCTGAGAATGAGATACGTGCAGCTCCTATCGGGATTTGTCGGCACAGCGGGTGGTCTTGCTGGACTTGTTTTACCATTGTCGAGGATGTCTTGTAACCGGGATTCCGAGTCTGATTGGGTCTTCCCGCTAGAAGGAATATCCTTCATTGACCGTGAGAGCTTGTGATGGGCTAAGTTGGGACACCCCTGCAGGGATTTGAACTTTCGAAAGCCGTGCCCGCGGTTATGGGCAGATGGGAATTGTTTAACGTCCGGTTGTAGAAAACCTGAAGTTGACCTTAATTAAAATGCATCAACCGCGTGTGTAACCGTGATGGTCTCTTTTCGGCGGAGTCCGGGAAGTGAACACGGTGTTGGAGTTATGCTTGACGTAGGTTATTCTAGGATCACTTTTTGATCATACTTTTATCGACCGTGCTTTGCCTTCTTTTCTCGCTCTCATTTGCGTATGTTCGCCACCATATATGCTAGTTGCTTGCTGCAGCTCCACCTCATACCTTTACCTTACCCATAAGCTTAAATAGTCTTGATCGCGAGGGTGTGAGATTGCTGAGTCCCCGTGGCTCACAGATACTTCCAAAACCAGCTTGCAGGTACCGTTGAACCGTGCAGATGATGCAACCTAGCTCAAGGAGGAGCTCGATGAAGATCTTGTCCTTTGTGTTGTTTTGTTCTAGTTGATCAGTAGTGGAGCCCAGTTGGGGTCGATCAGGGACCTTGTCACATTTGGGGTTCTTCTTTTATTTTGGTTCCGTAGTCGGACCTTGATTGTATCTGTTTGATGTAATGCTTTATTCATGTAGTTGTGTGAAGTGGCGATTGTAAACCAACTATGTATCTCTTTCCCTTATGTATTACATGGGTTGTGTGAAGATTACCTCACTTGCGACATTGTTTTCAATGCGGTTATGCCTCTAAGTCGTGCTTCGACACGTGGGAGATATAGCCGCATCGAGGGCGTTACAAGAGAGCAGCCTTAAACAGAGCATCCATTTTCTGAAAAGCTTGTGCATGTTGAGCATCAAGCTCTCCTTCAGGTTTGCTGAGAGTGGTGTCATAGCAACTCATGGTTTGAAACCATAAGACTGCTCTCACGCGCCACCTCTTATAGTGGATACCCTCAAACATAGGAGGTCTCATGGAAGCAACAAAACCACTTGGGGTAAATTGCCTATAATAAGGTTTTTGGATTGTTGGAAATATGAGCAATTTACCAAATAATTTTATTAATAGAAATACTAGATAAAGCATGACTAATATAGTAGAGATAAAACAAGTCATGGTTTCTGATAGAGAGAAGGTAAATAGCTTCTGCATATATGAACCGTAGCCTATCATATCTAAAGGAGACAGTATAGCAAGTAGCATATATAAAGTAGAACCTATCATGTGTAGGACAAGGACTAGAACAAGGAACTGCGGTAGAACCTTTAACAGGAAAGACAAGAACACGTACGGGACAGCAGCAGCAGAAGCGCTGGACTTGGGGTCGGTGTCCTCGCCTGCCATGTCATCAAGGAGGTCGTGGACGTCGGGGAAGAAGTCGTCGGCGACCGGATCGTCCGTGATGAAGCAGCCAATAGTCGCGCTGAGAGCTTCCCAAAAACCTTATCACCCTTCTCCCATACAAGACTCAAAAGGTGTGGTTTCGGAGGCCTACTGTCCCGACCTGCGGTGCACGCCGCAAGACGGGATGGGGAAGAACGTAGCAGCAGCGTAGTGGTCGGAACTTTGTGGTGAGAGGAAGAGGAGCTTCTGTTGTGTCTCTCTGGAGAGGAGCGGCCTCTCTTATATAGGCACAGGAGAAGGACGCGAAGAGGCTGCGGCAGGAGGTGAAGCAACGAAGGGAGACGAAGCGAACAGGCAGCGGCCGAAGAGGCGCGCCGTTCGAATTCAGTGTCCACTACAGAAAACGTT
The DNA here is from genome assembly GCF_002162155.2 of Triticum dicoccoides. Taxonomy (NCBI): domain Eukaryota; kingdom Viridiplantae; phylum Streptophyta; class Magnoliopsida; order Poales; family Poaceae; genus Triticum; species Triticum dicoccoides. Next base: position 548,821,115 of record NC_041386.1, on the reverse strand, counting down.
TCAACTCCCATGTGACCTTTCGTATACCCATCGTGCGTGGCAAAAATTTAGATATCGGCTCGGCTCATTCCCGCAACCCGCGGCGCGTCGTGACGAGGTAAGGCGTGGCGTGGCGAGGCGGGCGGCGGAGGAGGAGCGCGCGTGGATATCCCTCTTGTTCTCATGCTCGTACAAGTGGGGAAAGAACCTCCCTTATAAGGAGGTCCAACTCCCACTAAACTAGTAATGTGGGACTAAACTTTAGTAGTATCCCTTGCCTTGCACAATGGGCTAAGTGGGCCTCTAGGATTTATTAGGAATTTGTGAAATAGTTATTGGCTGCCCAAAATAGACTAAATTCCAGCAATACGTTCATAATTTGCTTATAGTGAGTGGCGAGAGTGACAAAAAATATAACCGAATAAGGGGGTTGTTGCGTACTGGAGTAAAAAGGACTTTTTACTTAATAATATGGTTGCTTTTAGTTGCAGAAGCTTGCTTATGCCTCTCCCTCATATAAAATTGCAATAATGATTACCGGTCTAGTTATCAATTGCTAGGGACAAATATTTCTCTTTGTGTTCAAAAGCTCTCTACTAAAACTAACTTAATTGATTATTTATCTAAACATCCCCTAACTTTTATTTATCGTGTTCTTTATTATCTTCAAGCCTATCCCTTTACATGTACAAAGTACTTCTAGTTTTATACTTGTTCTAGATAAAGCGAATGTTAAGTGTGCGTAGAGTTGTAACGGTGGTCGATAGAACTTGAAGAGAATATTAATTCTACCTTTAGCTCCTCGTTGGGTTTGACACTCTTATTTATCAAAAAAGCTACAATTGATCCCTATACTTGTGGGTTATCACCAGTTGCCTCATCCGTTGGGCCGTCCGCGGCGCTGGCCTCCGTCTGCTACAATGGTGGCGATCTCCTGCTTCTAATCGGACGAGACGATGTACCAGACAACTTTGGAGCTCAAGGGGACCATGGTGGGTATGGTGCCGAGAGCAGAAAGTGAGCAGAGGATGTCGGATGCGGCTACGAGCCGAGCCTAGAGTTTAAATAGCGGGCGGATGGCAGGGCAACCGACGAGGTGGTTAATGGTGGGCGACAGACTAACGGACCGATGGTGCCAGAACAGGCTTCTCGGCGTCCGCACATGTTTTATGTACGTAGGAAAATGGACGGGTTGTTGTTTGAATGCGAAGCAACCGCATGCACCGGAAGCGGTGGCGGCGGCGCTCTCGGTCGACACACTGCTTCAATGCTGGAGCGACGTGAGAATCCATCACCGCATGCGCATGCTGTAGAATCTATCACCTCCTTCTTCCACAGTCCAATCTTCAATAGCAATCAATGCACTGATCTTGCCAAACCTTTCTGCCCTCAACATCACCCCGACGCAGGACATCATCGGCCTCCTGTGCACGCCTGTCAAACAGTAACCACCACAAAGACCCCGCCGCACCTTGTCGCCAAGACACACCGTCGTCGATACTGTAGATGGCACGCCGCTCCACCATGGTCGCAGCACGCAAAGCATACGTAGACCTGCGCCCAGCCACCATGCCAAACACTTGTCCCTCTAGCCGATGTACAAACCCAAAGATGATGCACCAATGGGGGTGACGATGCAGGGACCTCGCCATCATCCTATCCGGAAGCCCGAATCTGGGATTTCCTCCGGGCCATACAAGGAACGTGAATCACCCCCACAACGCTTGTAAAGAGGTAAAGATGCCCACGGGCGCCGCCGTTGATGGTTCTAGCCAAGGTCGAACCAAGCTTTCGCTGGCAAATTCGCGCCCATCCCTGGCTGGACCACCATACCAGCCTCCTCCGTCATCCAACACACTCATGGGTGACGTGTTCTATTGGGAAACCTCAAGACCGGAGCCGCACCACCGCCCGGAACCGTCGCCCCGCCTGGGTGAGCCATCGACAGTGGAGGGCCCTCACCACTGCCCCGCTAACGCTGCATGACGCACATGTTTAGGACACTCGCGTGGATCTCCACTTCAAATGCATCCCGGTGCCATGGCGGAGGTAGACCCCGCCGCCTCCATCATCTCCCACCTGTGCTTTGCCCCACGGAGCTTCGGCGGCGGCGAGGAGAGGGGTGGTGGGCTCGAAGCCCTAGATCAGACTGGAAGGAAGGGGATCAGGAGGGAGGGGGCGAGGGGAGGGGCAGCTGCGGCACCTCTGGTTTTGGATCGGGAGATCCCCCGTACATACATCTTTCAATGGGAGGAGTACCTTCTTAAATTCTCTTATTTTATATCCTAACCGTTAGAGATATACTTGAGTTACATGTATTTGGTGGTTTAGGATTTGTAATCCATCTGCTACATTATCTCTAGGAGAGGCTTCTTGCCCTTCAAGTATGTACTCCTATATATACTCGCCCGTGAGGCTCAATACAACATCAACATATTCCGCCAATCTTCTCTCTAATCCCTAGGAGAGTCTTCTTGCCCTCCAAGTCTATATATGTTGGAACCGCCAACTCCTCGCCTCACTCCTCCTAGCTCTCTCTGTCGCCGTGGCTTGAACCAACAAGGAAGAACAGGAAGGAGGAAAAAGAACAGGGACACGACGAGGTGGTTTTTTCCGGTGCACGAACACCTTTTCTTGAGCACGAACTCAACACACACACCGCAGCTATTACAATGGCCCTCGCGTGGCTTTATAGCCCCAAGCCGGTGCACCGGGCACGCACCCAACGCCTCCACTCGCTCCTGATCGCCCACGCTCCGCTCGCTCCGCTCGTGCCCGCGTCGCGCTCCGACACGCGCGCCCCACGGCCAGCTCCAACGGCCACGCCCTCGATCGCCCACGCGACTCGCCCAACAGCTACACCTACACCCACGCACACGATGCACACGCGCACAGACATGCCCTGTGCTGCACCTGCACGCACACACGCGCTACTCGCCGCGGACCCGGCGCGCCCGACCCGGCCAGCCCGCGCCCATACACGCGCTGGTCGTGTCCGGTGCATCGCCACGGCCTAACATTCGTGCCCTAAGCCGCGGCTCAGAGCAGCCCGGCGTCCTCGACGTCGGTGTCCGCCATCAGCGCACGCCCCACGGCCGACTCCTTCTGCAGCAGGGGGCACTCCCTCTTGAAATGTCCTCTGACGCCGCACTTGTAGCACTTCCCGCGACGGTTGTCCCCTCCGCCTGATGCTGTGTTGGCCGCGCCGTTGTCGTTGTCCTCTCCACGTGCACCGCCCCGGCGCCGCTCGCGCGCCCGCCACTGTGCCGTGGTGAGCATGAGCTGCTCACCGTCTGCCCGCTCGCCGCCTGCCTGTCCTCGCCGACGCAGCCGCTCGTCGAACGCCTTCAGGCGCCCGAGCGCGTCCTCGAAGAGCAGCTCCGACAAGTTGCAGAACTGCTCCATCCCGGCGACCGCCGCGTACAGACGATCCGGGACGCAGTCCAGGAGCTTCCTCACCATTGCTGCGTCGTCGAGGGTCGCTCCCAGCCCGGTGTAGCACGCCGCCATGCCGCTGATCTTCCCCGCGAACGCGTCCAGCGACTCTTCGCTCGCCATGCGCAGGAGCTCGAACTCCCCGCGCAACGTGCCCAGCCGCGCCGCCCGCACGCGATCAGCCCCGACAAAACGCGCCTTGAGGCTGGCCCAGACTTCCGCCGCCGTCTTCTTCGACGCCACCTGCAGGAGCAGGTTTTCCGCGAACGCCCCGAGCAAGTACGCCCTCACCGGCTTGTCCTTCTTGGCGATCACGGCCACCGCCGCGTCCTCCGGCACGACCACCGCCTCCCACAGCCCGGCCGCGTCGAGGTTCGCCTCCATCTTGATCGCCCATGCCGTGTAGTTGTCGCCGGTGAGCTGCGGCACCGCCTGCGGCAGCGATCCGCCCGTACCGCCGCCGTAGGGGACGATCGACATCGCCGGCGCGCCCTGACCAGAACGTGGCTCTGATACCAAATGTTGGAACCGCCAACTCCTCACCTCACTCCTCCTAGCTCTCTCTGTCACCGTGGCTTGAACCAACGAGGAAGAACGGGAAGGAGGAAGAAGAACAGGGACACGGCGAGGTGGTTTTTTCCGGTGCACGAACACCTTTTCTTGAGCACGAACTCAACACACACACCGCAGCTATTACAATGGCACTCGCGTGGCTTTATAGCCCCGAGCTGGCGCACCGAGCACGCACCCAACGCCTCCACTCGCTCCTGATCGCCCGCGCTCCGCTCGCTCTGCTCGTGCCCGCGTCGCGCTCCGACGCACGCGCCCCATAGCCAGCTCCAACGGCCACGCCCTCGATCGCCCACGCGACTCGCCCAACAGCTACACCTACACCCACACACACGACGCACACGCGCATGGACACGCCCCGTGCTGCACCTGCACGCACACACGTGCTACTCGCCGCGGACCCGGCACGCCCGACCCGGCCAGCCCGCGCTCATACACGCGCTGGTCATGTCCGGTGCATCGCCGCGGCTTATTTGCCCTAACAGTCTATACTCCTATATATACTCGCCCGTGAGGCTCAATACGACATCCACCATATTTTGTCAATCTTCTCCCTAATCCCTTCTAACACTAACTATCAAACTTTGCCACATGATTATTACTAGGCAAATCTCATAAGCAAGATAAGGGGTTACGCTTATACGAAACCACAAGCTGTTTATCTGTGGTCAATTAAGGTAGGCCGGGTCGAAGCCTCTTTTCGTTCGATTTTTTTTGTTTTTGGTCAACTAGGGTAAGTTAGAATATTCCTGCAAGAAAAGGTAAACTATAAGGGTGTGTCTGGAGCACACCTAGATGTGCCCTAATTATTGCATATCTAAATGAGTGAATCAAGCACAAAGAGAAAAAGAAAAAAAGAAAAGGAAAACATCCACACGAATCTTGATGTAATATCAATGACATAGGACTTAGATGTGCAATACTTATGGCACTTCTAGATGTGCTTTAGCAAAACTGAAACTTATAATTACTAGCTAGATACCCGTGCATTGCCGAAAAGTAAATTAGGATTACTATTTTTTTTGTCAACTAAGCCTTATATATAGATCCTACTGCCGGGGCTTTGCCGGGCGACTTCACCGACGGCGGCCAGAGGAGGGGAGGGCGGAAGCCGGGCTTTAGGAGGGAAGCCAGGGAGCGTCCCGGTGTGGCCGAATAGGGCTAGAGAGAAGGGTCTAAAAACTGAGAGATAATTTCACTTCCCGACCTCTGCCAATTGTAGCTTATATATGGCAGTCATAGTCATAAGTAAATAATTAGAGAACAAATATAGTGAAAAAAATTGTTGGTCAAAGCATGTTCAAATGGATGGAGTAGTGGTTTATACTTATAAGAAGCTTATAGCATACTGGTTAGCTACTCTTTATCTGGTATTCGGGCCTAACCGCGTTAGTTGGTTCTAGAACATATTTTGATATGCTTGGGCTAATAGATAGAACTATATAAAAAAATAGGGTATATATAGTAGGAACGCCCATGCATGCTTTGAAAAATAGAACAAAGTGGTAAATGCGAAATCAAGCTGAGCTTGTAAGTGCATTTTCTTCTTCAGAGAGTCGGCAGCAGTACATATGCTATGAGTTTTCTCACGTTAGGCAGCAACACTGCAGTATAAACTAGACCAGAGCATCATTGGTAACAGACTTGGAGGATTAACAAGATAAAAGTAATCAAATGGGTGGCACTCACATATTTTTATTTTTATTTTGAAAAGGAGGATAGACCTCCCGCCTTTGCATCTGGACGATGCATGCGGGCATTTTATTAATTATGCACAGAGACCATACAAAGTAATACATCAGTCAGCCAAAAGCCACCATCTACGCAACACTTATTGCTACCCCTATTCCATTGATGAAGGTGTGCCGAATATCCGAGCCTAATACCAAACGGACATTGCACCAAACTCTGTCTAAAGTTGGATGCCCCAGCCCAGCCACACACCAGGACTGGGTCCCATACCAGACCGACGTACTCTCAGAGGCTGCCGCCACCATCTTCCACCGGTCCATCTTCAGAGCAGTAACTGACCCATTGACCTTGTCTGGCCTGCCGTCGACGTCATCACGACACCAGACAACTCCACCATGCTGCATGTATATCTGTCCACAGTCGCCCGTCGCCGAACCTCCGCAGTGCCAACGCCACCGGGTGGCACTCACATATACATTTCTACAATCTTCCTTTTTGCCAGGAGGCACTATTCCCATATATTGCTTCTAGAAAATGCATTTAATTCGAACAAGTGCTACACCTTGACCAAAAGGCTCATTCTCATGTCAGCAGCTGTACGTCCTCCACGGCAGCAAATGACATCTCCTGCCTCTCACGAAATAGCAAGTCACTAAGATTTGGGGTATAAGTTACTTGATTTGGTTTGAAATTAGTTTTATTTCATTGAACAAATCCATGTTATAGAGATTACTAAAGAAATACTGTACTTTCCTACTACAGGAATTAGTTGCAAGAAAACAATTTTATGTGGGTGAGATAAGACGATCAATGCAGGAATGCACATTTCTGGACTAGTGAGACTTGGTAGACGATTATAAAATGCATGGGCGAACCGAATGCTAAGGCTGGAGATGCATAATTTCAACATAATTGTATCCTTTGTTGATTTCCTTGACATGCTCATTCTCTGTGGTACAATCTGCATAATTTCAGCAGACACTTTACACAGAGTGCCGAACCGAATGCTGTGGCCCCATTATTATGAAAAAGAGACTGCCATATTGTGAATTGGAGTCACGTCTCTGATGTCACAACCAATTAAATTAAGAGTGACAAAATGAAGGCTACCTCCTAGTGTGGTGTCTTTTCCCTCATGAGGGGCAACATGTACTACTCCACCGCTCTCATCTAACATAGCTGGTCAATCATTTCAGCTAGCACAGGCAGTGTCATGCTTCATGGGGCCTAGGTTAAAAGTTAGTTAACTTTTGCGCAATAATATGCATTACATGCATATCTAATCCAACTGGTCTAGACTTAGAGAATGTGTGACAAGATTTATTCACAAATGAAAGAGAGTAAATGATCGATGCGCCCGCACTAACCCTTAAAGAATGAAGAAGCAGCTTCATGACCTATTGTCACCACTCAAACATATTCTTGTATGTCCTAGTTAGAACATATTCCGAAACTCCTGTGGAAATCTGGCCTCCGGCTACTGATCAGAATGTCTTGATCAACCATCTCTATAAATAGCCCCCTTCTCTTCAACTTCTAATCAAGCCATAACAGCAAGCCACACTTGAGCTCTCCTGTCCTATCCTAGCTCACCAAGCTCCAGTGGTGTCCCTTTCTTCCCAATCATGTCGATGATAAATATGTCCAGGGACCCATTGGTCGTTGGCCACATCGTTGGGGATATTGTGGACCCTTTCATGACTACTGCGTCATTGAGGATCTTCTTCAACAACAAGGAGCTGACAAACGGGTCTGAGCTCAAGCCATCTCAAGTGTTCAACGTTCCAAGAGTTTATATTGGCGGGCGAGATATGAGGAATCTGTACACGCTTGTAAGTTTGCATGCTTGATAACTTCACGTCAATTAGATGGCTTTGGTTCTTCACCTGTGGTTTGGTTTTTCCGACTTACTTGAAATCAGGGACTGGTCCTAGGTAGTGGATGATATGCTTTTCTCATGGCTACATATATTGGTTGACCCAGATCAGCATTTCTCCTAAAGCGTCTCTAATTCTGCCTTGTAATATTAGACGAAAAGCAAGGAATATAATCTTTTGTTGACTTTAGAACCTGTATGTCTAGCTGATAGGACAAACTGGCCTCCTAGGTTAGCTCTTTCTTAGTAGTATTTGGCTATTGGTAAGGTGTTGTGTTTGAAGCACAACTAAGTTAAACTTACTGGCTAATTATTTTCACGGTTTTAACCCCATCAAGTTATGTATTTAACTGCAGTCATTAGTATTCAGACTAAGAGAATAGAGAGCATCTATAAGAAAATATTGGAGAGATCATTTTTTGAATTTCTAAAATTGGTGAACAGGACATAATTCACATGCATGTATTGATCTATCTTGTTTCTAGGTGATGGTGGACCCTGATGCACCAAGCCCCAGCAACCCTACTAAAAGAGAGAACCTTCATTGGTAAGCTCCTCTATGTTACTTTTCGCCACGCGGCTGAGTGGTAATCCACAGGCCCTTTCCTCCGTACAGGTTCGCTTTATATGCATGCCCTCTGATATGCATCCTCTTTCTGGTTGATTGGAGGTGCATGTTATCGTCTTAAGATAGTACTAATCAATCAATTTCGACTTTCTGATGCATATATAGGTTGGTAACAGACATTCCAGAGACTACTGATGCAAGTTTTGGTAAGTGATTTGACCCTATCAGTAACTGCAATGTTACTTCTGTCTTATGTTAAAGTTAATTACTGTTTTAAGTTTCAGAGCCGGCAGAGCCCTTGCACTGCCACGGCTTCTATGGTACACCCACATAACAAATATTACCTCTGTCCCGAATTAGTTGTTTTACATTTGTCCAGATATGGATATGTCTAGACACGTTTTAGTGTTAAGTACATCCGTATCTAGACAAATCTAAGACAAGTAATTTGGGACTGAAGAGTATGAAATTAGAGGCTTGCTTTTGAAAGAGAACATGATTCTAATTTGACGAAAGCTTCAACAAAACATGGGTTTATTAGACATTTTCTTCAGGCTTCGATTATCGCCAAAGCCATAATTATTGGCAGCAGTGTCTAAAGGATATTTATGGTACTGAAAATTTTCATGCATCCATAAATCTCTTTCCCATTAGAGCCAGTTGTTATTATAGAAATGCTTAAAAACATCTGATCAACATAGAAGCCAGTTTTTTATCATGAAAATGCTTAGTCCAGTTAATAAATGAAAACGTACAAGCAGACGTCCATTAATATGTTTTATTTATTGTGTGCAACAGGAAATGAAATAGTCCCCTATGAGAGCCCACGTCCAACTGCAGGAATCCATCGTTTCGTTTTCATCCTGTTTAGGCAGTCAGTCAGGCAGACCACTTATGCACCAGGGTGGAGAGCAAACTTCTGCACAAGGGACTTCGCAGCGATCTACAATCTCGGATCGCCTGTCGCTGGGATGTACTTCAACTGCCAAAGAGAGAATGGCTGTGGTGGTAGAAGGTACATTAGGTAATATATAGTTGGGCGCAACCTTACCTCCTATATATATATAGCTTATATATAGTTGTTTCTGGGAGATAAGTACCTCTGAAGGAAAGATAGAAACCGGGAGATAAGTACGCATGAAGCACAACAAATGCTTGAATGTGTGCGTGTGTATGTGTGTCTGTGTGTTTGTTTGTCTGTTGTGTGGGCATTGCATGCTACTGGTCCAGTCAAAATTATATATAGCTAGTAACTGAGTAGTACACTAAATATTGCAATGTGCCCTTGTTTGCTTGATCCCAAAAGAGTTGGGCTCCAGTCCTTGTGAGATACCAAAATGTGGTTGTGTGTTGCTGAAATACAGACGATTCAATGTACGCATTCTGCCAAGTTTTACGACCAGTTGCTCATTGTCATAGTAGTACATGAACTGCCCCGTGTGTGCACAGTTTGAATTTCTGCGCACATTGTCTAAGTGGGGCTTGTGATATTTGAAATGCTCTAGACAAGGTGATCGTAACCTATGTTGAGCATTTTTGCGAAATATTCACAAAACCATTTTTCTTGTATAAAAAATGTGAATCATATTTTCAAGCTCATTTTCAAACCGTTTATCAGAATTATGCTAATGGTATGACATGGAAAGTTGCTGCAAATGTGCTCATCTTTTATGTAGAAAATTTTCCCAAATTCCCTATGGTTTAAGAGGAATTTGAAAAATGGCAAAGAAATTGAATGAGTGAAATAGTATTTTTAAGCTAATTTCTAAATGGTTTAACAGAGTGATGCAAACGATATAGCGCTGGAAAGTTTATGCAAACGCAGTTATATTTCATGTAGATTTTTTTCCAATTAGAAACTATTTAAGTGTAATTTGAAAATGGGTAGAAGTTTGAACGATATTGCATGTTTGCTTTCATCTATCAATGGTTAGTTGGAATGTAGCAAATAATACAACGTTCGGAAGGCTGATAAAAATTCAAAACATTTTGGTATAGAACTTTCCTCCCAATTCCTCAAGATTTCAACTGAATTTTGAAATAGGCAGAATATGTTTCGAAGACAAAAAAATTTGAAAACTTTTTTCGGAATGAGGCAAATGATATACCGTTGGAAAGTTATAAAAAATGTGGAATTTTTTCATATAGAAACTTTTCTATAATTACTAGAAATATTAATGTAATTTAAAAAATGGTGAGGTCGTGTGTTGCCTTCATCACGAAAATAGAGTGTTCGAAACGCACTATGTGTAGACTTTGAACTTCTGTGACACTTTTGTTCAAATTCGCTATGTTTCATGTGTTGTTTTGTCCATAATTCCTCAAACATTCATCAGAATTGATTAAATAATATATTGTTTGAAAGCTGGTGAAAAGGAGCAACCTTTTCGTTTTAAACATTTTTTTTCAAATGACCACATTTTAAAAGAGGTTTTGAATACACTAAAATTTGTTTCCAATGATATACACCGAAATTTTGAACCGTTCAGCGGAATAAAGCATATGATATACCGTTGGGAAACTGATGAATAAGAGAAAAATTTTCATGTAGAACATGGAAATATTGAGTGCCAGAAATTTGGTGAAACAAAAATTAATCAACGTTTCACCATAACGCTGGCACGCATTTTGAAGGCCTGCCAATATTAAGTACCACTAGAAGTGAAGGCGGTACAATATATCAAATAAGAATGCATACAAAAAGGGAGTGCTCGATTTGAGAAAAGGAGCGCATATCATGTTGTGAAGAGATAATGACATGACTCAAACAAGAAAATGTAATGGTCTGCATTGCATTGCATCAAACACTTGGCATGTGGTACATTAAAGGTATCTGATATACTCTCAAACGCAAAAACTAAAAGGAAATACAATAAATCTGGCTGTGCATTGCATCAAACACTTGACATGCAATACATAGGGGAGGAGGGCTTAAAGGGAGATGGTGGTCGCCAGCGCGCAAGGTGATAGAGGAAGGGGTAGGGGCGTCTGTGCTGGAGGAAGAGCCTAATGCATGTGGTAGTGGCGTCAAGCCGGAGGTGCTGTAGGAGGAGGCCATGGGACAAGGACGCCAGCTACGAGGCTTGGCGGTGGTGGAGGAGGAGGGAAGCGGGCTGGTGTCCGGCATGAGGTCGGCGGTGGTGAGGGTGGCCAATGAGGATGGCCTCCCACGACAGCAACGGTGGTGGCTCCTATGACGGGCGAGGCGGCAATGGTAAGAGCATCTCCAGCCGCGCCCCCAACAGGCCCCCCGGGCCACCTTTTCAGCGCCGGCGCCAAAAAAAGCCCCAGTCGCGCCCCCAGGACGTCGAAAAGCACCAGTTCGGCCCGTTTTTGGGCCCGATGCTCGTAGGCCGAACCCGGCGCACTAGGGGGCGATCGGGGGCTCCGGCGCAAGGGAAAAGCGCGGCTGGCCCACCCCGTCAGCTGAAAAGTCAAGTCTTTCTTCCCAGAGTCTCCTCCCACCCCCCGCGCCCTCGGCCGCCACTAGCTGTATCCCGGCGCCCGCCCACCGCCCTTCACCGCTAGATAGCCAATCCCCGCCGAAAAAATAACAGAGGTTCACCGAGGCAGCCCCTCCACCAGCAGCTGGGCGTTTCCGACCGCCATTTCCGGCCGCGGAGGGGCAGTTTAGCGGCGGGTACACGCCCATCAATGCGCTAGGTGTTCGGCGATTTGCCTACCTCGACGAGATGGACTCGGATGATGAGGAAGTGCTCGCCGCGCTGCTGGAGGAGGAAGCCGAGGCCGACGTCCAGGAGGAAGAGCATCTCATGGTGCTCGCCGCCCTCGCCCAGCTGCTGGCGAGCAATGAAAAGCCGCGGCGAGGTGGCTCGGTGCCGGGGCGAGTGAAAGCAAGGAACCGGCATCGTCTCGAAGGCTACTGCATGCTCTACTCCGACTACTTCACGGACGCTCCACTGCACGGCGACAAAACATTTTGACGCCGTTATCGGATGAGCCGAAAGCTTTTTCTCAGGATTGTGAATTCCATCCGGAAGTTCGACAGCTACTTCAAGTGCAAGAAGGATTGCACCGGAAAACTTGGATTCACCTTGATCCAAAAGTGCACGACGACTATGGGTGCATGGCCGAGTCCACCGACATTGAGTGTTTCTACAAGTTATGTCGGGCAGTGGTGGCAGTGTTTGGACCGCAATACTTGTGAACCCCCAATGCGGAAGACACTGCTTGGATCCTAGCACAGAATGCAGCAAGAGGATATCCTGGGATGCTTGGAAGCATCGACTGCATGCATTGCAAATGGAAGAACTGCCCATTTGCTTGGCAAGGGATGTACAAAGGCGCCAAAGGTGGTTACAGTGTGGTACTTGAGGCGGTGGCCACACAGGACCTCTGGATTTGGCACTCCTTTGGTCTGCCAGGAACTCACAATGACATCAACATGCTGCAGTGCTCCCCTGTCTTTGCCAGGCTTGTTGAAGGTCATTCTCCTCCGGTGAACTTTGAGGTCAATGGGCGGCACTACAACAAGGGGTACTACCTAGCTGATGGCATCTATCTGAGATGGTCTACATTTGTGAAGACTATCTCAAACGCTGTGCCAGGAGGCAAGAAGTCCCACTTTGCCAAGGTGCAGGAGGCTTGCAGGAAGGATATCGAGCGGGCATTTGGTGTGCTCCAATCTTGATTTGCTATTGTCCGCTATCTTGCTCAGACCTGGTCGAAAGATCAAATGTGGGAGATCATGACTTGCTGTGTCATCTTGCACAACATGATCGTCGAGAGCGAGCGGGAAGAGCGAGTGTTTGACACTGAACCATACTACAGGCAGGGTCCTCTAGCTGAAGTTGATCACCAGCTACCGGCAACCTGGACTGCCTATCACAGTATGCATCAGGAGATCCGAGACCCACATGTGCATCATCAACTGCAACAGGATCTGGTGGAGCACCTATGGAGGCTCAAGGGCGACGCCAGGCTCGACGTGTGATGAAATATGAGTTTTTATTTGTTGAACAATATAATTTGTATTGAACTATTTGTTGTTGCACTATTTTGTGGAACTATTTGATTTTCTGTGATGAGCTATATAATAATAAAATATTTATATTCATAATTGAACGTCGAGCCACGGCGAACCACGCCGAATATGGGCCGATTTCACCCATACGGGGCCTTTTTTTCCCCGAAGGTGGGCCGAAAACTAGGCCAATCTCGGCGCCTGGGGGCGACGACTGGACGCCCAATCGCCCCCAGTGCCGATTCTATCGCCGGCTCGCCCCCAGGGGGCGATTTTTATGCCTCCTGGGGGGGAGGGGGCAACGGCTGGAGATGCTCTAAGTGCGCGTGAGGCCGTCTTCACTTTGCAAACAATCTACATCATAGGCTTTTCAAATATTCTTAAAACTTTAATCACATACTCTACATGTCCTTTAATGACGCGGTGCAAAGTTTCATAGGTTTCAAACACCATTATTTAAATAAACTATTTTACATAATTATAATTAAGTGTGTGCTTTGATTTTGACATATACATATTTGAAAGTAGCAATTTTTGTTTTCATTACACCTAAATATCTTATTTATGCTATTTCTTCACATCTTTCAAAATTACTTTAAATTTATAGTTACAGTTCAAACTTTAATTATATATAATTAAATACAAATTTATTAATAAAATGTCTAAAATATAGCAAATTAATGAGCCTAGAAAGCTCAAACCATTTTCCATACAATACTATAGTCACAAAAACAATAACACACTAAAATTTAAAAGAATGCAAAAAATTACCTACATGTTTGATCAGTGTGGGGAAAGGTAGGGGCTC
>NC_041386.1:548801350-548806814 GCF_002162155.2 Triticum dicoccoides | reverse complement strand
GGGGGCAAATCGGTGCCCAAATAACCACTGATGATCCAACTACTAGTGGTGGGCTAGTAGCAGAGTCCATCAGTGATGATCTAACTACCAGTGGTGGGCACACTAAGGGCACCCTCCACCGGTAGTGTTGGTCCATGGCTAAATTGGGTCCAAAGACCAGTGGTGGTCCGTTAGGTGCGCCCTCCATTGCACTAGTAGAAAAAGGGACATTTGTTCCGGTTCGTAAGGCCCATTTGTCCCGGTTGCGGAACCGGGACTAAAGGGTCGTTACTAAAGCCCTAAACCTTTAGTCCCGGTTCTTGCACCAATCGGGACAGATGGGTCTCCACGTGGCCGCTGCGGCGAGCCCAGGCGGGAGGGCCTTTAGTCCCGGTTGGTAGCACCAACAAGGACCAAAAGGCATCTACGTGTCAGCAGCTGGCAGGAGCTGAGGTTTTTTTGAAAGGGGGTTTTGGGGGGTTAATTTAGGTGTTTCATATATTGTGTTAGCTAGCTAACTAATAGAGAGAAGTGTCCTCTCTTATCTCCATGCTTGGACGACGCTACGTACTATATGCATAGAGAGTCCCTCGACACGCTAGCTAGTAAGCAAATGAAGGAAACCATTAAGTACAGAAGTTCGTGATGAACATATTCATATAGAGAGAAGTGATATCGACCTCTCCTTCTCCGAGAGATTGATCAAACAACAAGTTTTCGTACAACTACCGGCGCTACAGGCTACATATATACAATATTAAGATCTCTTATAATATAATCCCTTAATTATATATGAAGTCAGCTTCCAGATGGTATTATCCGGCTTTATTGATGACGTGGTCAAGAAAGAATTCCGCTAATTCCTCTTGAATTGCTTTCATGCGATCTTGTGGTAGGAGATCATCCCGCATCTGCCAACATCTAATTTGAAGAAGGGGGTCAATACATATATATGAATGAAACTTAACACAAATGATGGTAATATAATGAAATTGTGAATATTATTGCTTACGCACATCAAATTGTCTTTTAGAGTAGCCCTGGTTTTTTTTTTGCAAGTCGCGTTGTAGATGAACTTGCAAACGTAGTATCCACAGTAATCATTTCTGGGTTCCTGCCACAAGCACTTTACGAGAAATAGAGGTCAGTCAAACTGATAATGAAGCATTATAAATGACATTGATGAAAGTAGCTAGAATCAACGGGAGATGCGTGAAACTAGCTAGCTAGTACTACTTACTTTCGGGTATGTCCATCGCAGCTCCTTCGGCAGTCCCGGAGTTTCTGCGGTGAAATTTTTCCAAACCCTGCAAGACAAAGAAAATAATTATTACTTGAGATATCAGGAAATGAACAAAAAGCTGCCGATATAATGTGATAATGATCGATTGAACTTACTTTGTGAGAATTTTAGTCATGTCCGCATAGGTCTCAGGATCTTTTTGTCTCGAGTCTAAGACGGTTACTAGTCCCTGCTCAAGCTTAATCTCCAGGAGAATATAGTGGAAGCTGCGCACGCATGCAAAACTCATCAATTGCATTACTATAACCTCGAGTAATAAGGGAAACCGAATATGCAGAAGACAGTAACACTCACTTGAAGTTGTAAGGAAATAGTATTTTATCTTTGTTTTGATTTATTACCAACGATTGGAGCAAGTTGGCCTCGGCTTCTTTAGCATTCTTTTTAACCATAAATCCATCTATGAGATTTGTGTTAATGAACATATTCCTTTCTTCTTCTCCTCTTTTTTCTCTTCTTTTTTCCTCTTCTTATTTATTTCTCCTCTTCTTCCTCTCCTCTTCTTCTCCTTCTTCTTCTCCTTCTTCCTCTTCTTATTTTCCTTTTTCCTATCCTTCTCTTTCTTCTAAATATGAACATATACATAAATTGACAAAAAATATGCACAAAAACATATACATAAAATTTCCTAAACATACACAATTGTTTTGCAAATATGCACATAAATATGAACATATACATAAATTGAAAAAAATACATTTATGAAAAAAATGCTATGAACATGTACACACATATATACACATACACACACATATGCATATACAAAAAAAATTTATGAAAAAAATGCTATGAAATAAAAATGCAGGGTAGGGCGGCGGCACGGCAGGGCAGGGGCGGCGCGCAGCGGCAGCAAAGGGCAGGGGCGGTGCTCGGCGGCACCGACACTACTAGGAAAAGGGCTATAGCCAATATAGACATTAATGGCGCACCATGTATGTGGTGCGCCCCTGCTATATAGCAGTGGTGTATCAGATACAGGTGCGCCATTAGTGTCCTCATTACTAATGACGCACCACACACACGGTGCGCCACTGGTAGTAGGGCCTGCCACTGATGATCCAACTACTAGTGGTGGGCTGGTAGCAGAGTCCATCAATGATGATCTAACTACCAGTGGTGGGCACACTAAGGGCACCCTCCACCGGTAGTGTTGGTCCATGGCTAAATTGGGCCCAAAAGACCAGTGGTGGTCCGTTAGGTACGCCCTCCATTGCACTAGTAGAAAAAGGGACATTTGTTCCGGTTCGTAAGGCCCATTTGTCCTGGTTGCGGAACCGGGACTAAAGGGTCGTTACTAAAGCCCTAAACCTTTAGTCCCGGTTCTTGCACCAACCGGGACAGATGGGTCTCCACGTGGCCGCTGCGGCGAGCCCAGGTGGAAGGGCCTTTGGTCTCGGTTGGTAGCACCAACTAGGACCAAAAGGTATCTACGCGTCAGCAGCTGGCAGGAGCTGAGGTTTTTTTGAAAGGGGGTTTTGGGGGGTTAATTTAGGTGTTTCATATATTGTGTTAGCTAGCTAACTAATTGAGAGAAGTGTCCTCTCGTATCTCCATGCTTGGACGACGCTATGTACTATATGTATAGAGAGGCCCTCGACACGCTAGCTAGTAAGCAAATGAAGGAAACCATTAAGTACAGAAGTTCGTGATGAACATATTCATACAGAGAGAAGTGATATCGACCTCTCTTTCTCCGAGAGATTGATCAAACAACAAGTTTTCGTACATCTATCCGGCGCTACAGGCTACATATATACAATATTAAGATCTCTTACAATATAATCCCTTAATTATATATGAAGTCAGCTTCTAGATGGTATTATCCGGCTTTATTGATGACGTGGTCAAGAAAAAATCCCGTCAATTCCTCTTGAATTGCTTTCATGCGATCTTGTGGTAGGAGATCATCCCGCATCTGCCACATCTAATTTGAAAAAGGGGGTCAATACATATATATATGAATGAAACTTAACACAAATGATGGTAATATAATGAAATTGTGAATATTATTGCTTACGCACATCAAATTGTGTTTTAGAGTAGCCCTGGTTTTTTTTGCAAGTCACGTTGTAGATGAACTCGCAAACATAGTATCCACAGTAATCATTCCTGGGTTCCTGCCACAAGCACTTTACGAGAAATAGAGGTCAGTCAAACTGATAATGAAGCATTATAAATGGCATTGATGAAAGTAGCTAGAATCAACGGGAGATGCGTGAAACTAGCTAGCTAGTACTACTTACTTTCGGGTATGTCCATCGTAGCTCCTTCGGCAGTCCCGGAGCTTCTGCGGTGAACTTTTTCCAAACCCTGCAAGACAAAGAAAATAATTATTACTTGAGATATCAGGAAATGAACAAAAAGCTGTCGATATAATGTGATAATGATCGATTGAACTTACTTGGTGAGAATTTTAGTCATGTCCGCATAGGTCTCAGGATCTTTTTGTCTCGAGTCTAAGACGGTTACTAGTCCCTGCTCAAGCTTAATCTCTAGGAGAATATAGTGGAAGCTGTGCACGCATGCAAAACTCATCAATTGCATTACTATAACCTCGAGTAATAAGAGAAACCGAATATGCAGAAGACAGTAACACTCACTTGAAGTTGTAAGGAAAGAGTATTTTATCTTTGTTTTGATTTATTACCAACGATTGGAGCAAGTTGGCCTCGGCTTCTTTAGCATTCTTTTTAACTGTAAATTCATCTATGAGATTTGTGTTAATGAACATATTCCTTTCTTCTTCTACTCTTTTTTCTCTTCTTTTTTCC
The DNA here is from genome assembly GCF_002162155.2 of Triticum dicoccoides. Classification (NCBI taxonomy): domain Eukaryota; kingdom Viridiplantae; phylum Streptophyta; class Magnoliopsida; order Poales; family Poaceae; genus Triticum; species Triticum dicoccoides. The sequence goes on along the minus strand of NC_041386.1, from coordinate 548,802,761 downwards.
TCTTCTTCCTCTCCTCTTCTTCTCCTTCTTCTTCTCCTTCTTCCTCTTCTTATTTTCCTTTTCCCTATCCTTCTCTTTCTTCTAAATATGAACATATACATAAATTGACAAAAATATGCACAAAAACATATACATAAAATTTCCTAAACATACACAATTGTTTTGCAAATATGCACATATATATGAACATATACATAAATTAAAAAAATACATTTATGAAAAAAATGCTATGAACATGTACACACATATATACACATACACACACATGCATATACAAAAAAAATTTATGAAAAAAATGCTATGAAATAAAAATGCAGGGTAGGGTGGCGGCACGGCAGGGCAGGGGCGGCGTGCAGCGGCAGCAAAGGGCAGGGGCGGTGCCCGGCGGCAGCGACACTACTAGGAAAAGGGCTGTAGCCAATATGGACATTAATGGCGTATCATGTATGTGGTGCGCCACTGCTATATAGCAGTGACGTACCAGATACAGGTGCGCCATTAGTGTCCTCATTACTAATGACGCACCACACACACGGTGCGCCATTACTAGCAAATTTTATTTTATTTTTATTTTTCTAAAACTATTAATGGCGCACCAGGGCACAATGCACCATTAATTTAACTAGTAATGGTGCATCACACACACGGTGCGCCATTACTAACAATTTTTTTTCCAAAACTAGTAATGACGCATCAGGGTACAGTGCGCCATTAATAGTTCAAACTAGTAATGACGCACCACAATCAAGGTGCGCCACTACTAACAATTATATTTTTTGTTTGCAAAACTAGTAATGATATTTCTTCTGTTCTAGTCCTCATGAATATTTATTTATGTGTTTATTCTGGTATTGAGTTTCTAACTCACAAAAAGTATTGAATTTGTTAATATTTTTTGAACTGATGAATATTTTTAAATCTCATGGGCACTTTTTGAATTCATGAATATTTTTTCAAATTTGATGATATTTTTTCATATTCATAAATGTTTTACCAATTCACAAATGAATGCAATTAAAAATCCAAAAAAAACAAATTTGATGATATTTTCAAATAACAAATTTGATGATATTTTCAAATAACAAATTTGATGATATTTTCAAATAACAAATTTGATGATATTTTCAAAAATAAAAAAAATTACTAATGGCGCACCCCTTGGTGGTGCGCCATTGCTATGGATGTACATATGGCGCACCCCTAGGAGGTGCGCCATTGCTATCCCTTTACCCCTTGCCCCCCGCGCGCCAGCTCCCTTTCCCCCTTGCCGCCGACGACCCCTTTCCAGCACGCCCCGCCCCCACCTCCAGTGCTCCCCCACCCATCACCACCGCAGCTCTTCCAACCCTCACCACCGCAAGCCGCCGCCACTCCCGAGCATCCACCGCCGCCGCCGCTCCCAAGCATCCAC
>NC_041386.1:548792617-548800961 GCF_002162155.2 Triticum dicoccoides | reverse complement strand
CCGCCCCCAACCAACCATCCACCGGCGCCGCCCTCCTCCCCCTCCTCCCAACCATCCACCACCCTCGACTGGACCGCAAGCCACTGCCGTCGTCGCCCCAAATCATGCGTTTCCTCCCCGAGCTAGGGATCCAGCGCCGCCGCCGGCCCCGCCTCGCCACCAACCTCGTCCACCTCGCTCTCCGACGCACCTCCCTCGAGCCAGCAAAAGCTCTCTACTTTTCCCCGTCGGCAGGAGCAACCATCCCCGCCTTCGCCACCCAGCAAAGGTGAGGATCCAAACTGTAATGTTTGACTGAAAATTTGAGTAAAACTGAAAAATTGAAGTTGCAGTTGCAGTTGCAGCAGCACGGTGCTGGAGATTTGGTCATGTTCTGCAACCAAACAAACGGCCTTCTCCGTTCTCCTCCAGCAGCAGCAAAAGGTTTTTGCTCTCCCTTATTACTGGATATAAGTTGGAGACAACATTTAAGTTATGAACCTTGTAACTAAATCATGTTCTGAATCATTTAAGTTCTGAACCATTGGAATTTCTGAATCATGAACCTTGTTAAGTTTAAAAAAAGATGATTGTACATCCAGGACACATAGGAGACCCAAATCCAACATTTTAGTAAGATTTGTACTGTCTCAAAATTCACCCATGAACCCTGAACTCTGAAATTAGTACCGTCTCAAAGTTCAATAAGATTTGCTCATTGTTGTGCAGTACTGAATCTTGATTATATTGTGGCTCTGCAGGTCTGGCCCATCAACGACGACGGCTCATCCTCGTGCTCATCGGCCTCGTGCTCTGCAAGTCTGCATTGGGTAAAGTCTAAAATTTTCAGTTTTACTACCGTCAAAATTCAGTTGACAAAGAAAGTGCCCAGGTGTCTTTGTGGGTTCTAATTCAGTAAACTGTATGTGTGTGTGTGTGTTGTCTAGATGCCATCCACAGGTCAGTGGCCATGCTAGACAGAGTTCTTATTCATGTCTAGACAGAGTTCTTATTTATGACAAAACTGGATGTCTAGACAGAGTTCTTATTCATGTCTAATTGTAAAATTGCAGTGTGATGTACTGTACTGTCATTATTTAGTGTGATGTACTGTACTGTCATAATTTCCCGTTTGTAAAATTGCAGTATTGAAGATGTGTATTTTCCATTTTGAAGCTGGAAATAAACTACCAAAACTGCAAGAAATTGGAGTGTTGAAGATCTGCTAGTGCTGAATTTTAGGAGTAGACTAAAATAAATTTTAGAATGACTGAATGTATGCAGCCTGCAGTAGTGTAGCTGTACCAAAATCACATCTGCCCTAATGTATGAAGTCATGTTTTATGCCATTCTGACTTGTCCACTGGGACTTCTCTCCTGTGATGTCTGTTTTGGTTCTGCAAAAACCCATTCAGTAGTGTGGGACTGTGGATCATTAGCAAGGAAACCGTGCTTTAGTTCAGACTTCAGGGATATTTGCCTTTGCTTCAACATGTAGTTTGCTCACAGTCAACATATAATAGCATAATTCCTTGTCCTGCATTGGAATACATCACACTAATATTGTATACGAATTAGGGTCCTTATGTTATGTTCTATTCCATGCATCAAAGGCAATTTTCATCTAAGTTGAGCTGATTTTGATTTCTGTATGTTATGGGGGGGGACAACAGATATTGCTATATGTTCATTCTTGAGGGTACAAACTTGCTAAACTATTGATGATTTTTTGTTGGGTGACCTATTAGATCTGGAATGGAAGCTCACATAAGTTGAGCCGATTTTTGTCCATATGAAAGCAGAGGACCATATGGTCTATGGCCTTTTCATCCATATGAAAGTAGAGGCACATTGTGGTGTTACTTTGCTGGGTTTTGTCTCCAACCATCATGTCGTGATGATTTTGCAGGTACCCCGAGAGGCGCTTGAGTTTGCCGGAATGTCGATTAACTTCCGTTCCGACAAATTCGGGTACTCTAGATGTCCTATTTTCAGCAAAGGTCTTGCTGAAATTTTCCATGAATTTTAGCATGACTTTGCTAAAAATAGGACATATGGGGTACTTGCGACTAATGCATGGGCCAGGGTATCTTAGTACTTAATTAAGTAGGATCAACTGCCTCTTGTGTTATGCATATAGAAGTGTGATATCAACTCATAGTTATTACTAATGTCAGTTGCTCGTCATCGATAAACCCTAATCTGGTAGGATGACCTACTAAAAAAGCCCATACCACATATTCTATTTGGATGGCCCTGCTAACCCTTGACCATAAATACTTGAGATGGATGTAGCAGGCTTAAAGAAACAAATGTTTTTAGGCCAACTCCACTGGGCCTGGCTGAAAATGCACAAGTGTGCATGACTAACAATATTATCTTGTAAAGCTAAACAAGAAATAGGAACCACTCATCCTAACCATTTGCTCTCAAAATTACCACTTCACTTCTTACTACTGAAAATCTTAGACCATCTCCATTCACCAATAGCTCAAACCAGTTCGAAGGGTGTGTTTTCACCACACTGTGGATTATCTTATTGGACCCAACAGATATTTGCAGAAGTAACTTCCTATTCACCTAAAGGCATGAATTATCCAAATCTTGATTAATCCTCATTAAAGCTTTCCATCTGAATGGATTCTGCTACCCATCTATCCTCTACAAGACCCTCTACCTATGTTTCTAATTTGATACCTTTCTTTCAACTCTTAACCAGTTCCATTTCTCCATTTCTCCACCCTCCATTTCTAATTAGATACCCGTCGGGCGCTCCGGTTCTAGCTATACTAGCGATGCTATATGTATGATAGTATTCGAGGTGTATTAGTGATAATATTCGATGATGTACGAAAGAAAGAGATGATGTAGTTTTGAATTATGAACGTAGGAAATGTCATCATCGGACGACAAAAGTCTCTCGAGGGAGTGCGGCTGGTGCCACGACGATCGAGGTCTGTGCAACAGGCCTCACCTAGACGATGATCGGCGCTTCAGCATTAAGCTCGAGGAGACCTTCGAAGTTGAAACGGTACGCAATGATGACAAGTGTTTTTCCATAATTAAGCATGACTTCAACTATTTCAATGTGTAATTTTCATCTTTTACAATTCGAGTATAGCTTATCCCATGCCATGCAAGACGCTATGTCTTGGAGAGGATGGATTTTGAAGACCATGAAAATTATTATGAAACAAAGACAATTCACCTAAGGACTCATCATGATGTGGATTTTGAAGTAAATCTGTATAATTCTGGGAGCATAACCCATTTTGGTTGCAAAAATTGGGAAGCATTTTGCAAGATGTATAGTTTTGATGAGGGTATGCTTGTCACCATGGATCTTGGTGATCCAGACATCGACCAAGACAATATGGACATTTGGGTCCTTGTTGATACGCCTCTAGTTCTACTACTATGTGAGTTTCTCAAACATAGTTAATTATTAACTAATTTATATTGTTCATTTCAATATAGTTGACATCTTATTTCCATTGATAGCTTATTTTGATTGTTCAAACAATGTGCAGAACATGGTAGACAAAACCCACTACACCGATGGCTCCGAGTTAACTTGTCAGGAGAAAAATCATCTGGTCAGATTTTGTACTGATCTTGAGAATTACAATATCTACAATCAAACTCCTCAACATTATGGTCAATACGTGCCACTAGTGCACGTGTTGAACTACGGTAACTACCATGGAGATACCCTGGTAAGATTTTTTACTATTATGACATCCGTGCATCTTTTGAATTCTTCTAAAACTAGTACATCATTGCTAACTATGAAGTTATTACTATGTTTTTCAACAGAGAATCCCATAGGATTGTGTGCCTCATTTGATGTATCAGAATGGCAGCCTTCGTGGTTTGAACATATATCCAGGTCATCCTACGAATCTCAACTGTCCATACCGGATTTCTCAAAGAAGTGAGACATGCTAATCAAAAAATGGAAACAATGTATGGACAGTCGTAAGGAGGTTCTTGGAAGCAAAAGGAAGCGAAGCGTAAGAATTGGAGACAGGATGATCTCCATTCTCCATAATGGAGAGTTAGGGTCTATATTGTTTTATGCTATTTTACCTTAAATAGGGTATTTAGGTCCTGGCTAATACTGATGATCATGTGCTAAGAACAATTAAGTAGGGTTGGTTTGATGACTATCAGGATGATGATCGTATGACTTGTTATTAATAACGAGTAGAAGTTGTATGATGATGATTAGTAGGACTTGTTATTATGATGATGCATGATGCGAGCATGAAGAGTTATTATATATCTGTGGGTGAAATGAATATGGATTGGATTAGAGTGAAGGCAACATGCATGTGGTGCATGCAGAAAGTAGTACAATCGAAACTTGATCAAGTTAGGATTAGTATTACTTTCGACATGCACCACATGTTGCCTCAGTTCAATCTAAGTCATGTTTAGGCATAGCAGTAGCAGTAGAACGGAGATAAGAGAGGACACATCTCTCAATTATCTCCGAATGCAGTATTACTTTCGAGAGACTCGCTACTCGCGGTCTCGTGACTTGTAATGTTCTAACTTTGTTCGGTATTTTGAATTCGGAGATTAATATGATGAATTGTATTCAGAGACTAATCTTCTATTGTATTTGATGAATCTGATGTTCATATGTTGTGTTGTCTATATGCTGTGCAGTAATATATTTTGTAACATGTGCAAATATTAGAAAAGAAAAAAAATAATTCCTAATATTCATACTAGTGGCGCACCATACAACACATTAATGGCACCCTGCTATAAAAATACTAGTGGCACATTATCTGTTAGTGCGCCATTAGTAACCCAGAGCACAAGGTAAATATGGCCCTCTAGGAGGCATACTAATGGCGCACCATGTGACTTACTAATGGCGCACTGCCTGGTGCGCCACTATAGTCTGGTATACTAATGGCGTGATGATAGTGGCGCACATGTAGTGCGCCATTAATGGCCAAAATAGGTGCGCCACTAATAAGCCTTTTCCTAGTAGTGCGAAGGGCAGGGGCGGCGACACGGCGGCAGTGCGCGATGGCGAAGGCGGCTAGTACATGAAGGAGGAGGGGATTGGGGCGACGCTCATAGCGAGGTGGCGTCAGCGACGAGGAGCGGGCTCGGGTGTGGCGGACGGTGAAGGCGCGCTCGGGGGCTGGGGGCAGGGCGCGCGGGCTCGGGGACGACGTCGGTGACAGCGACGGAGACGGCGACAACGAAGCACGGGCGACGGTGACGGCGCGGTCAGGGGCGACGGCAACGGCGCGGTCAGGGGCGACGACGATGGCGTGGTCTGGGGCAATGGCAGGGGCAGCGGACGGCGTCGAGGCAGCCTGGCGGCGTCGAGGAGGTCGGCATCGTCGGGGGCAATTGGTGATGAATACCAAAATTTTCACAAGTGTTTCTTATATAGCAAACCCTTTGGTCCCGGTTGGTGGCACCAACCGGGACCAATGCCCCCCTTCAGAGACCTTTGGTCCCGGTTGGTGCCACCAACCGGGACCAAAGGTCTCTTTCAGCAGCCCAAAGGGCGGGAAGCAGAGACCTTTGGTCCCGGTTGGTGGCACCAACCAGGACTAAAGGGGGCCATTGATACCGGTTTGTGGCACCAACCGGGACCAATACCACCCTTTAGTCCCGGTTGGTGCCACCAACCGGTACCAAAGGCCTGTGCCTACCAAAGTCGCGATGCGGTGGGATGTTTAGTCCCACCTCGCTAGCAGAGGAGCTGCCGCACATGTTTATAAGTGCCTCCCTACCATCTCTCTCAAACTCCTCTGAATTGCAGGCCTTTGGGCCTAATCTCACACTTTTATGCCTGTGGGCCTGCTGGGCATTCTGCGGGCCTGAATTCTGCACCATTCAAAGCCACACCATCAACTTTCAACCCTTTCTGACTTCATTTGTTATTTTTCATGCATTTATTGATTGTTTTGAGCTAAATGACCCTGAAATTGAAAAGCATTTCAAATGAACTCTGAAAAGGTTGAAAGTTGGCATGGTATCATCATTTCATCCACATAGCATGTGCAATAAAGTAGAGAGGGTTACGGCAAAAACTGGATGCACTACGTGTACAAAACGGACAATCTCTTTCGCAGTATCACGGTTTCATACGGAAACTCATCTGTTACAAAGGCATTTCATTTTTTTGAACTTATTTGAACTCCAGACTTTTCTGTGTTCAAAATGCACTATTCAAAGCCACATCATCAATTTTCAACCCCTTCTGACTTCATTTGTTATTTTTCATGCATTGACTGATTGTTTTGAGCTAAATGACCCTGAAATTGAAAAGCATTTCAAATGAACTCTGAAAAGGTTGAAAGTTGGCATGGTATCATCATTTCATCTACATAGCTTAAGATGAAAAGTTGAGAGGGTTATGGGAAAAACTGGATGCACTGCGTGCATTATATATAATTATGTCTGTCAAAAACCATTACAGATTCACATGGATAGATAAGTGACCAAATTAATAGAAGTTCATCATCACATTAAAAATAAAGTACATACATAGTTCCCATTGAACAACATATAGCTCTCCAGAGCATCTAGTTAAACCATACATTAATACTATGTAAAACCTTTCAATGCAACAACAAATGCGATCATAATCACAACCAAGGTAACAATTGATCCAATGGCATAATGATACCAAGCCTTGGTATGAATGGAATATTTTCTAATCTTTCTCATCTTCAACCGCATTGCATCCATCTTGATCTTGTGATCATCGACGACATCCACAACATGCAACTCCAATATCATCTTCTCCTCCTCAATTTTTTTATTTTTTCCTTCAAGTAATTGTTTTCTTCTTCAACTAAATTTAAGCTCTCGACAATAGGGTCGGTTGGAATTTCCGGTTCAACTACCTCCTACATAAATAAAATATATGTCACATTGGTTGTCATAATTGTCATCAACAATAAATGCCAAATATTTATAAAAAGATAATATATATACCACATCCGAATCATAGCCAGGACAAGGGCCGACGAGGGCGGATACCAAAACCATTGCACTATATAATAACAAGCAATAATAAAAGTAAGAAAATTAGACAAGTATCTATGTAAAGTAAGAATTCTTTTATTTCAGAAAGAAGATAAGAACAAGAGGCTCACCATGGTGGTTCCAGTGACAAGATCGGCGCGGGCGATCGATGGCGGTGAAGACGGGAACGGGACGTGACGGACCGCTAAACCTATGCAAATCTCGGGGAAAATGGATCTTGGAGGTTGAGCTTCGAGAGGAGAAAGCTTAACTAGTGTGGCTCGGGCATTTCATCGAACACCTCATGTGCCTAGGAGGTGAGCTAGAGCACCCAAATGCCCTCCCCTCGCCGGCCAGAAAAAACAGAGCACCGTGGAGTGCTTTGCTGCGGCGATGCGGTATATATAGGCAACTCATTTGTCCCGGTTCGTGGCTAGAACCGGGTCTAAAGCTCCCCCTTTTGTCCCGGTTCGAGCCAAGAACCGTGACCAATGTATGTGGGCCAGGAGCAAGGCCCATTGGTCCCGGTTCGTGCCAGGAACCGGGAAAAATGTGTCCAGACGAACCGGGACCAATGCCCACGAGGCCCGGGCCGCCCCCCTGGGCTCACGAACCGGGATGTATGCCCCCATGGGTCTCGGTTCATGACTGAACCGGGACTAATGGGCTGGCCAGGCCCGAACCAAAGCCATGTTTTCTACTAGTGTTGGTAACATAATGGTAGTGGTCAGCATCTTTTTCCACCCGCCATTGGTATCTGGCAAAATAGCAATGGTAGGTTCTGAGCCTACCTGCCACTAATATGATCCCACCTATAAGAATTTACCTACTATTGTAATAGATAATAAAATATTATAATAAAAAACATATTGGTCCAGTTCATATTCATGTGGACTAACACATGTCCTCATCCATGTCTCGCTACTCCTCACCAAGGAGATCATCATGATCAACATTGATATCATCATCATCGCCCTTGGGAGTAGTGCTGTAACGCCCGGATAATCTTGCTACAGTAATCCCACGCTAATCATGGCACGTCATCCCGATTACTGTTGCTATCCTCGCAATAATTCGAAACCGTTCAAATTCAAAATTCAAATTGATGAAAACAATAAAAATTTTCAAAAATTAAAATAAAATTGTTCGGTGGTTGACGAATATTACAAAGGTAATTATAGTGCAACAGTCATATTTTTATAAAATGGCTAAATGGATTAAATGATTTAAACAGAAAAGAAAAAAAATAAAAGAAAATACAAAAGGAAAGAAAAACAGAAAACCAAAAAAAAAAGAGAACACCCCCTTCCCCCCCCCCACTGGGCTTCGGCCCAGCAGGCCACCGGGCCGCCTGGCA
>NC_041386.1:548790910-548791906 GCF_002162155.2 Triticum dicoccoides | reverse complement strand
CCGGGCCGCACCGCACCAGCCTCTGCTGCCGCGCGCCGGTGCCCCGCGAGGCCACGACGTCGCCTAGTGGCCCTCCCGGCTCCGCCTCCTGACGCCGCCACCGGCCGTCGCCCACGGCGGCCGCCCACACATCGGCCCTTGCATTCGGGCGGCGCCCAGCGCCCAGCGCCCGTTAGCACCCATGGCCGATAAGGCCATTGGCCCTATGACAAGTTGGCCCCACCCCAGAACGGTTTTTTTTAAAGGAGAATTAAAAAAATAAAATTATTAAATAAAAATAAAAATGATTAATAAAATTAATTATTAATTAATTAATTAACTAATGAATTAATTAAGTTAATTAATCCGGTTTAATTAATTTAATTAACTAGTTAATTTTAATTAAACTGTAATTAGGATTAAACTAAACCCTAATTAAACCTAACAGTGTATGACAGGTGGGTCCCACGGGACCCACATGTCAGGTTGACCAGGTCAAACGGTCAACGCTGACTGCTGACGTCAGCACGACGTCATGCTGACGTCATAAATCCATTTTCGAATTAATTAAATAATTAATTAAATTTCAGAAATTAATAAAATCTTTAGAAAATCATATCTTTTAATCTGTAACTCGGATTAAAATATTTTCAACATGAAAGTTGCTCAGAACGACGAGACGAACCCGGATACGCAGCCCGTTCGTCCACCACACACCTCTAACATACCAAACACGCAACTTTCCCCCTCCGGTTCATCTGTCCGAAAACGCGAAACCCCGAGAATACTTTCTCGGATGTTTCCCCCCTTCGTCGGTATCACCTACTACCGCGATTGGGCACACCTAGCATCGTTACTTGTCATGTCATGCATCGATATGCATTTGTTTGCATTGTATTCATTGTTTCTTCCCCCTCTTCTCTCCGGTAGACTACGAGACCGACGCTGCTGCTGCCCAGTTCGACTACGGAGTTGATGACCCCTCCTTCTTGCCAGAGCAACCAGGCAAGCCCCCCC
>NC_041386.1:548782869-548790679 GCF_002162155.2 Triticum dicoccoides | reverse complement strand
AGATATCGCCTATTCTACTCTATACTGCTTGCATTAGAGTAGTGTAGCATGTGACTGCTTTCCGTTGATCCTATTCTGATGCATAGCCTGACATTGTTGCTACACCTGTTGATACCTTACCTGCAATCCTAAATGCTTAGTATAGGATGCTAGTTTGTCATCATTGGCCCTACATTCTTGCCAGTCTGCCTTGCTATACTATTGGGCCGTGATCACTCGGGAGGTGATCACGGGTATATACTATACATACATACATACTATACAGATGGTGACTAAAGTCGGGTCAGCTCGAAGAGTACCCGCGAGTGATTCACGGATTGGGGGCTGAAAGGACCTTTGTCCCGACGGCCTTCTGTGTGGATCTTTGTGGCGGAGCGACAGGGCAGGTTGAGACCGCCTAGGAGAGAGGTGGGCCTGGCCCTGTTCGGCGTTCGCGGACACTTAACACGCTTAACGAGATCTTGGTATTTGATCTGAGTTAGCTACGAGCCTATACGCACTAACCATCTACGCGGGAGTAGTTATGGGTATCCCGACGTCGTGGTATCAGCCGAAGCACTTCAGACGTCAGCGACGGAGCGGCGCGCGCCGGATTGGAACGTAAGCCTGCTCTTGTATTAAGGGGGCTAGTTCTGCTTCCGGCCGCCCACGCAACATGCAGGTGTGCTATGGGCGATGGGCCCAGACCCCTGTGCGCTTAGGTTTAGACCGGCGTGCTGGCCTCTCTGTTTTGCCTAGGTGGGGCTGCGACGTGTTGCTCTTCCGAGGCCGGGCATGACCCAGGAAAGTGTGTCCGGCCAAATGGGATCGAGCGTGTTGGGTTATGTGGTGCACCCCTATAGGGAAGTTAATCTATTCGAATAGCCGTGATCTTCGGTAACAGGATGACTTGGAGTTGTACCTTGACCTTATGACAACTAGAACCGGATACTTAATAAAACACACCCTTCCAAGTGCCAGATACAACCGGTGGTCGCTCTACCTCAGGGATATGAGGAGGGGATCGCCGGGTAGGATTATGCTATGAGATGCTATTTGGAGATGCTACTTGGAGGACTTCAATCTACTCTCTTCTACTTGATGCAAGACGGTGGCTGCGAGAAGCGTAGTCTTCGACAGGATTAGCTATCCTCCTCTTATTCTGGCATTCTGCAGTTCAGTCCACTGATATGGCCTCCTTAAACATATACCCATGCATATGTAGTGTAGTTCCTTGCTTGCGAGTACTTTGGATGAGTACTCACGGTTGCTTTCTCCCCCCTTTTCCCCCTTCCTTTCGTTCTGGTTGTCGCAACCAGATACTGGAGTCCAGGAGCCAGACGCCACCGTCGACGACGAACCCTACTACACCGGAGGTGCCTACTACTACGTGCAGCCCGCTGACGACGACCAGGAGTAGTTAGGAGGATCCCAGGCAGGAGGCCTGCACCTCTTTCGATCTGTATCCCAGTTTGTGCTAGCCTTCTTAAGGCAAACTTGTTTAACTTATGTCTGTACTCAGATATTGTTGCTTTCGCTGACTCGTCTATGATCGAGCACTTGTATTCGAGCCCTCGAGGCCCCTGGCTTGTATTATGATGCTTGTATGACTTATTTATATTTTTAGAGTTGTGTTGTGATATCTTCCCGTGAGTCCCTGATCTTGATCGTACACGTTTGCGTGCATGATTAGTGTACGATTGAATCGGGGGCGTCACAAGTTGGTATCAGAGCCGACTGCCTGTAGGAATCCCCCTTCCACACTCCTTGGTCGAAGTCGAGTCTAGACATTACAAAAACTTTTACTAACTTGGCTGTGTGCCTTACGGGCCCACGTCGCCATCGGGTGGTACTAGGATCTTTTACTCCTCGACCTTTACTCTGGGACTCTGAACTCTTTTCTACTCGGGTTAAACGAATTTACTAACTCTGACATTAGGATCCCGTTACCACGTTCACCCCGAAGTTGGATAAGCCATAGTTATTCTGTAGGATAGCATTTTGAATAGTGCCCATGTTGTCATTTGACTCCATTGAAACATCTTTGTTTTCAGATGGAACCCACGAGGCAGGTCGTGCGCCACACTGCGGCCATTGGTGCCTCAGGATCACCTGCTATGCTAGCTGATATGATGAACTATCTGGGTTATCGCTGGCACCCTGAGTACACCGTCTACGAGGAGTACCAGGACTTTAACCAGGAGCAGTACCGTGCCATCGTCCACCTCTACTCTCGGGAGTATGAGTCCACTACCGTGCTGCACACCGCTCATGGTGTTGGAGTGACCATCGAGATGGCAGTCCACGATGCTGCTCATGCTGCTCTGACACGTCTTCGTGGAGAGTATCAGGCGTTGGACACTTCCCCTTTCAGACACATTCCTATCGCATCTGACGTTGGCGCGGAGGGATACTACACTGTCGCCTACTCCACCGTCACCCGAGAGCCCTTCCACCATCAGCGCCTGGTTCTGCATGCTGATGGGCTGGACCGAGCTAAAAGAGCTCTTCGCCACGAGTTGTACACCACTCGTCAGCACCTTTACAGGGCTCTGACGCGGTTGCACCCCTTTGTCCGGTCTGGACAGCTGCCGCGTTCTGCGATCTACCCAGCCAGGACCGTGATGCCCCACGGTGTTGGATGGCCAGAGGTGGGAGGCTACTCTCCCGCACTTGGTCCTCTTCTGCCACCTGAGCGTCGGGTTCTACACCAGAGTATCCGCGGCCCCCAGGCCACTGACGTGGAGGACTATCTGTTGCCTCACTACCAGCTGTCAGGTTACAGCTACCTTCACAGTACCTCCTGGGACTGATGTAGTCTTGCTCATTAGTATTAGATGCATTCGCGAGCCTGCGTGCCGCCTATAATGACTTAATCTATGTACTGAACTCTGTGTACTGAACTCTATGTCCGACCCCTTCTGTAAGTTATGCCGACTATCTATGTGGTATCTGTCGTGCTCCTTTCATTATGCATGTTTCATCATGAATGATTCTTGTCTATGCAAATTTCTCAATACTGAGCTACCCCTGTTATATACTAGCAGGATGGTTAGACCAGCTGGTCGTGGTCGAGGTGGCAACTTCCCACCACCGCCTGAGTACATGGCTGGTATGATCCAACAGCTTGAGATGAATCGCCAGTTCATGGAAAACATGATGGCTCAGTTTCCTCGCCCCAATATGAACCAGCATCCAAACACAACAACTCTGCAGGATTTCATACGCCTCAACCCAAGTGTGTACCGCAGCTCAACCCAGCCGCTGGATGCTGATGACTGGCTCCATGACATCACCTATGAGATGGAGTCTGCTGATGTAGCCCCTGCCAGCTATGTCACTTTTTCTTCATTCTTTCTAAAGGGACCCGCAGCTCAATGGTGGGACAGCCACAGGCGTACTCTGCCAGTTGGAACAATCATCACCTGGCCAGACTTCCAGGCTGCTTTCCGTGCCCGCTTCATCCCACAAGGATTCATGGACCGGAAGAAGCGTGAGTTTCGCAACCTCACCCAAGGCAACAAGACTGTTGAAGCTTATCAGCGGGAGTTTCTGGACTTGTCTCGCTATGCTGAAGAGGACATTGCAACTGATGCACGTAGGCAGGAGAAGTTCCGTGACGGCCTTCAAGCTGACATCAAGCTCGCACTTCTAGTGCACGACTTTGCTGATTTCGCCACCTTGGTGAATAAGGCCATCAATGTTGAGACTGGTCTTCAAGAACACCAGAGCTCTCAAAGGTGCAACCATGACACGGGCTCGTCTTCGGGCCCGCCCTCGCAGAAGCGTAAGATATGGATCCCGAACAGCATGTACCGTCCAAATGCACCAGCCCCAAGGCAGTCTTACGCTGCACCTCGTCTGCCTACTACTCCAACTAGGCAGCCAAGGCTTCTAGCTCCGCCACCCCAAGTTCCTGTTCCCACTCCCAATAATGGCCTGTGCTACAAGTGTGGTCAACCAGGTCACCGTGCTAGGGATTGCATTCAGAATCAGAATCAACTGGCCCTTCCAGCCGCTGGCCGTGGAAACAACCAGACCAGCAATAACAATGCCAAGTCTTATGGCCGTGTTCATGCCAACCACGTTGATCTGAAGGAAGCTCAAGACCAGCCTGCTACTGTGATGGGTACACTCCTCGTAAATTCAGTACCTGCATCTGTTTTATTCGATACAGGTGCATCGCATTCATTCATGTCAGAAGATTTTGCATGCTTGCACGACATTAAATGTGAGGACATGAATGCTTCACTATTAGTACACACTCCTGCGGGCCAATGTCGAACCTCCATGATTTGCAACGACGTCCCTGTAGAAATCGAAGGACTGGAATTCCTTGTCTCTCCCATCGTACTGAAGTCCTGTAGCATTGACCTCATTCTGGGAATGGATTGGTTAAAGGCGCATACTGCTTCTATCGTTTGCGCCACCAAGACCGTCCATCTGCTGCACCCTTCTGATGAGATAATAAGCTACAATGCCCATCTGGTTAAGAATGCCGAGGTAAGGCTCTATGCATTGAATGCATTGAACGCCGCACCACTCGAGGGCATTGAAAACATTCCCGTCGTGCGTGACTTCCTCGACGTCTTTCCAGAAGAACTCCCAGGGATCCCCCCCGCTAGAGCTGTCGAATTCATCATCGACTTGAAACCAGGCACTACTCCTATAGCCAAGCGACCCTACAAGATGCCGCCGCATGAACTCCTTGAGCTTAAGGAGGAAATCGATAAATCTCTTCGAAGTGGTTTCATTCGCCCAAGTTGCTCTCCTTGGGGAGCACCTTCTCTCTTTGTCAAGAAGAAAGATGGGACAAATCGATTGGTCCAAGACTACCGTCCTATAAATCAAGCTACCATTCAGAATAAGTATCCTCTTCCTCGGATCAATGATCTGTATGATCAACTGGCTGGTTCATCAGTGTTCTCTAAACTCGACTTGAGGTTGGGTTACCACCAGATCCGTGTTCGTGAGGAGGATATCCCCAAGACCGCCTTTGTGACTCGTTATGGTTCATAAGAGTACACCGTCATGTCTTTCGGCTTAACCAATGCTCCAGCCACCTTCTCTCGCCTGATGAACTATATATTCATGGATTACCTCGACAAGTTCGTCGTGGTTTATCTGGATGATATCCTGATATTTTCCAAGAGTGAAGAAGAACATGCTGAACATCTTCGTCTTGTGCTGGAAAAGCTACGAGAGCATCAGCTATATGCCAAGTTCTCCAAGTGTGAATTCTGGCTTCCCGAAGTAACCTATCTCGGGCATGTCATCTCTAAGGATGGTATTGCCGTCAACCCTGAACGAGTTCAGGCTATTCTCGATTGGACTCCTCCGAAGAACGTTAAGCAAGTCAGAAGTTTTCTCGGTCTCGCCAGCTACTGCCCTCGATTCGTCGAGAACTTCTCCAAGATTGCCAGGCCTCTGACTAACCTATTGCATAAGGGCGTCAAGTTCCAATGGACAGATAAATGTCAGGAAGGTTTCCAGGCACTCAAGGACAAGTTGACTTCTGCCCCAGTACTAGCTCCTCCTGATACTAAGAAGGACTTCGTCATTTACTGCGACGCTTCCCGTCAAGGACTAGGCTGTGTCCTAATGCAAGAGCGCAAAGTGGTTGCTTATGCCTCTCGGCAATTGCGCCCTCATGAAGAGAACTACCCAGTTCACGACCTCGAACTTGCTGCTATCATTCATGCGCTAAAACAGTGGCGACATTACCTACTCGGTAATCGTTGCGAGATCTTCACTGACCACCAAAGTCTGAAGTATCTGTTTACTCAGCCAGACCTGAACCTCCGTCAGCAGAGATGGATGGAGACTGTTGCAGACTTTGATTTGGGTATTTCCTATACCCCAGGCAAGGCTAATGTAATGGCTGATGCCTTGAGCCGCAAGTCTTACTACAACCACCTCCAGGTTCACAAAGTTCAGCCCTCACTTGTTGAAGAATTCAGAAAGCTAAACCTCCATATTGTTCCTCCGGGTGCACTCGCTCCCCCTCCTCCGGAGTTCCGCAAGATGAATCTCCGTGTTGTTTCCCAGGGATCCCTCTATACCCTGGTTGTTGAACCCGATCTCGTGGGCACCATAAAGACAATGCAGGGATTTGACTCTGAAGTCTACAAGGTTAAGCAAGACCTCAAAGAAGGAAGTCCCTCATCCTTCACTATTGCTGATGATGGCGCCTTGTACTTCAAAGGCCGCCTAGTGGTGCCGTGTAAGAAGGAAAACTTGAATATGACTCAGGATGTTATGAAAGAAGCTCATGATACGCCTCTATGTATCCACCCTGGTAGTACAAAGATGTACCAAGGCATCTGCCAGAGATTCTGGTGGTCTAACATGAAGCAAGACATTGCTCGTTATGTTGCTGAATGTGACGTTTGCCGTCGTATCAAAGCAGAACATCAAAGGCCTGCTGGAACTCTGCAACCTATATCTATTCCTGAATGGAAATGGGACCATGTCGAGATGGACTTCGTTACTGGATTTCCCAAATCGCAAAAGGGTAATGATGCTATTCTTGTCGTCATTGACCGACTTTCTAAGGTTGCACATTTTCTGGCGGTCAAAGAAACGATCACTGCTAGTCAGCTTGCAACTCTCTACATGTCCAGAATTGTTTCGCTTCACGGTATTCCACTGGTTATCAGTTCAGACCGTTGCAGTTTATTCACTTCAAGATTCTGGGCAAGTTTCCAAGAAACTATGGGCACTCATCTGTCTTTCAGCACTGCGTTTCATCCGCAGTCACAAGGGCAAGTTGAACGTGTCAACCAAGTTCTCGAAGACATGCTTCGAGCTTGTGTTATTTCCTTCGGCAAGAAATGGGAGGAATCTCTTCCGTATGCTGAGTTCTCTTATAATAATAGCTATCAAGCTAGTCTGAAGATGGCCCCCTTCGAAGTGTTATATGGACGAAAGTGCCGAACCCCTCTGAACTGGTCAGAAACTGGGGAACGTCCACTCTTTGGTCCGGATATTATGCAACATGCCGAAGAACAAGTCCGCATTATTCGCGAGAATCTCAAGACTGCTCAGTCACGTCAGAAGAGTCAGTATGACCGTCATCATAAAGACATGGTCTATCAACCTGGCGAAAAGGCCTATCTTCGAGTTACACCAATGAAGGGTGCTCACCGCTTCGGGATCAAGGGCAAGCTAGCTCCCCGCTATATTGGTCCTTTCACTATCCTCGAGAGGCGTGGAAAAGTGGCATATCAATTGGAGCTTCCGCCGAACCTTTCTCAGGTTCACGATGTGTTCCATGTGTCACAACTCCGCCGTTGCTTCAAGGACCCAATCCGAGCTGTGGATCATGAAGTGCTCGAATTGCAACAGGACCTCTCCTATAAAGAGCATCCGGTCCGCATTCTCGACCAAGCTGAACGCTGCACACGCCAGAAGGCGATCAAGTTCCTCAAGGTCCAGTGGTCGAATCACTCTGAAGACGAAGCCACCTGGGAACGCGAGGATCGCCTGCGTGATGAATACCCCGCACTGTTTCCTTCTACCTCCTAAAATCTCGGGACGAGATTTCTTGTAGTGGAGGAGATTTGTAACGCCCGGATAATCTTGCTACAGTAATCCCACGCTAATCATGGCACGTCATCCCGATTACTGTTGCTATCCTCGCAATAATTCGAAACCGTTCAAATTCAAAATTCAAATTGATGAAAACAATAAAAGTTTTCAAAAATTAAAATAAAATTGTTCCGTGGTTGACGAATATTACAAAGGTAATTATAGTGCAACAGTCATATTTTTATAAAATGGCTAAATGGATTAAATGATTTAAACAGAAAAGAAAAAAAATAAAAGAAAA
>NC_041386.1:548744323-548782239 GCF_002162155.2 Triticum dicoccoides | reverse complement strand
GCCCTGGCCGCACACCCGCGTCGACCAAGCCCGGCCTTGACCTCCACCGCACGCGCCGGTCGCGTCCCGCGCCATCATGCGCGCGCTCGCACTGGCCGCGCCCCGCGCTCCCCACTCCTGCTCGCCGTGGTGCCTCGCACCGGGCCGCACCGCACCAGCCTCTGCTGCCGCGCGCCGGTGCCCCGCGAGGCCACGACGTCGCCTAGTGGCCCTCCTGGCTCCGCCTCCTGACGCCGCCACCGGCCGTCGCCCACGGCGGCCGCCCACACATCGGCCCTTGCATTCGGGCGGCGCCCAGCGCCCAGCGCCCGTTAGCACCCATGGCCGATAAGGCCATTGGCCCTATGACAAGTTGGCCCCACCCTAGAACGGTTTTTTTAAAGGAGAATTAAAAAAATAAAATTATTAAATAAAAATAAAAATGATTAATAAAATTAATTATTAATTAATTAATTAACTAATGAATTAATTAAGTTAATTAATCCGGTTTAATTAATTTAATTAACTAGTTAATTTTAATTAAACTGTAATTAGGATTAAACTAAACCCTAATTAAACCTAACAGTGTATGACAGGTGGGTCCCACGGGACCCACATGTCAGGTTGACCAGGTCAAATGATCAACGCTGACTGCTGACGTCAGCACGACGTCATGCTGACGTCATAAATCCATTTTCGAATTAATTAAATAATTAATTAAATTTCAGAAATTAATAAAATCTTTAGAAAATCATATCTTTTAATCCGTAACTCGGATTAAAATATTTTCAACATGAAAGTTGCTCGGAACGACGAGACGAACCCGGATACGCAGCCCGTTCGTCCACCACACACCTCTAACATACCAAACACGCAACTTTCCCCCTCCGGTTCATCTGTCCGAAAACGCGAAACCCCGGGAATACTTTCCCGGATGTTTCCCCCCTTTGTCGGTATCACCTACTACCGCGATTGGGCACACCTAGCATTGTTACTTGTCATGTCATGCATCGATATGCATTTGTTTGCATTGTATTCATTGTTTCTCCCCCCTCTTCTCTCCGGTAGACTACGAGACCGACGCTGCTGCTGCCCAGTTCGACTACGGAGTTGACGACCCCTCCTTCTTGCCAGAGCAACCAGGCAAGCCCCCCCCCCTTGATCACCAGATATCGCCTATTCTACTCTATACTGATTGCATTAGAGTAGTGTAGCATGTTACTGCTTTCCGTTGATCCTATTCTGATGCATAGCCTGACATTGTTGCTACACCTGTTGATACCTTACCTGCAATCCTAAATGCTTAGTATAGGATGCTAGTTTGTCATCATTGGCCCTACATTCTTGTCAGTCTGCCTTGCTATACTATTGGGCCGTGATCACTCGGGAGGTGATCACGGGTATATACTATACATACATACATACTATACAGATGGTGACTAAAGTCGGGTCAGCTCGAAGAGTACCCGCGAGTGATTCACGGATTGGGGGCTGAAAGGACCTTTGTCCCGACGGCCCTCTGTGTGGATCTTTGTGGCGGAGCGACAGGGCAGGTTGAGACCGCCTAGGAGAGAGGTGGGCCTGGCCCTGTTCGGCGTTCGCGGACACTTAACACGCTTAACGAGATCTTGGTATTTGATCTGAGTTGGCTACGAGCCTATACGCACTAACCATCTACGCGGGAGTAGTTATGGCTATCCCGACGTCGTGGTATCAGCCGAAGCACTTCAGACGTCAGCGACGGAGTGGCGCGCGCCGGATTGGAACGTAAGCCTGCTCTTGTATTAAGGGGGCTAGTTCTGCTTCCGGCCGCCCACGCAACGTGCAGGTGTGCTATGGGCGATGGGCCCAGACCCCTGTGTGCTTAGGTTTAGACCGACGTGCCGGCCTCTCTGTTTTGCCTAGGTGGGGCTGCGACGTGTTGATCTTCCGAGGCCGGGCATGACCCAGGAAAGTGTGTCCGGCCAAATGGGATAGAGCGTGTTGGGTTATGTGGTGCACCCCTGCAGGAAAGTTAATCTATTCGAATAGCCGTGATCTTCGGTAACAGGACGACTTGGAGTTGTACCTTGACCTTATGACAACTAGAACCGGATACTTAATAAAACACACCCTTCCAAGTGCCAGATACAACCGGTGGTCGCTCTACCTCAGGGATATGAGGAGGGGATCGCCGGGTAGGATTATGCTATGAGATGCTATTTGGAGATGCTACTTGGAGGACTTCAATCTACTCTCTTCTACTTGATGCAAGACGGTGGCTGCGAGAAGCGTAGTCTTCGACAGGATTAGCTATCCCCCTCTTATTCTGGCATTCTGCAGTTCAGTCCACTGATATGGCCTCCTTAAACATATACCCATGCATATGTAGTGTAGTTCCTTGCTTGCGAGTACTTTGGATGAGTACTCACGGTTGCTTTCTCCCCCCTTTTCCCCCTTCCTTTCGTTCTGGTTGTCGCAACCAGATACTGGAGTCCAGGAGCCAGACGCCACCGTCGACGACGACCCCTACTACACCGGAGGTGCCTATTACTACGTGCAGCCCGCTGAGAACGACCAGGAGTAGTTAGGAGGATCCCAGGCAGGAGGCCTGCACCTCTTTCGATCTGTATCCCAGTTTGTGCTAGCCTTCTTAAGGCAAACTTGTTTAACTTATGTCTGTACTCAGATATTGTTGCTTTCGCTGACTCGTCTATGATCGAGCACTTGTATTCGAGCCCTCGAGGCCCCTGGCTTGTATTATGATGCTTGTATGACTTATTTATATTTTTAGAGTTGTGTTGTGATATCTTCCCGTGAGTCCCTGATCTTGATTGTACACGTTTGCGTGCATGATTAGTGTACGATTGAATCGGGGGCGTCACAAGTGCCAAGATGGATCGACATCCATGGCTAAAGCTCCAGTATCGAAATCTAGTGGTGCCTGAGTGAAGTGAGAATGTACCAAGCGCCCTGCTTGGTAAGCTACCAATAAAATTTGAGTGAAGTGAGCTTCTGCATCATGTTGTTAGCTTGCTACCATGTTGATGGCCCTTGTTTCTAAAAGGGGCCTTGCCATTGTTAATAAGGAAACTGGCATGTGCTTCTAGCATTCCTTGTGAATCAACAGGGGCCTACTGTAATTTATTATCATTAACTCACTTTGTGTTTCAACAGCAAGTACAATTTGGAAACTCAAAGTGTACTTGTTGTTGCGGTGCTACTGCTGGAGCACCATGTTTGAGGGGTGGAATTGTTGGGAAACATAGTAGTAAACAAAAAAATCGCCCTACGATCAACAGGGAACACTATAAAGATGCAATAATGGTTTGGATTGGATCGTTACCAACTCTGAGTTGCAGCGAAAGAAGACGAGTTGGTGGAGATTGTTCTTGAAGTCCCTCGAACAGAAGACCGAAAGCATAGCCTCTCTACAGATTGCAAGCGTACGATCTTCATGATCCAGCAACGCTTCGCCGTCTACAGCTAATCATCGCCAGAGAATTAGAGGGAGGAGATTAGAACTATACTAGACTTCTAACTATGAGGATTAGAGGATCTAGGTCTAGCTCTAATAAGATCAACTAGAACTTGAACTAGAAAACTAGAGGAGGCTCCAAAACTTGTGTGTCCAAAGACGAAAATCCTCTAGTATATATAGGTTGGGGGAGATGGGAGGAGGCGCCACAATCCCCTTTGCGCCGGCAGGGAGGGGGAAACACCATCCAATTCGGCCTCCCCCTTCCTTCTCCATGAAGAAAGGGTGCTCCTCCCTATTGGGCCCAATTGGCCCAAGTACTGTTCCATCACTTGGCCTTTTTAGGCCCGTTGATATTTAAAAAAAACTATAAAAGCCTCCTAATCATATTTAGAGCCTTTTAATATTAATTTAACATCACCGAAAACTATTTCCACCCATATATAGTTTACTGGTATTACCCGATAAACCCCGAAACGCTTCTGGTTCCTCCCGGAACTATTTCGGATATTAATGAAACTATTTTATAAATATTTTCTCATTACTCCTATCCTACTAATACTCAACATATCATCATTACCTTAAGCTTGTGACCCCATAGGTTCGGTAAAAAAAAGCATGAACAAACCCTTTTCATTTAGTGATCGATAGAGGAACGATGGACGTTCATATTGATCTCTATGAGTACACAAATGACATTCGAGTGAACATTTGGTTATCATGGGCTATTCCTTTGCTTTGAGATACTTTACAAAACCCGAGGTGAGATATATTGTTATCCTCTTGAGTCATACACATGCTCACTATGTCGTTCTCCTCATTACCAGTTTTGTTCTTCTTTCTCGTTGACATGTTCCAGCATCCCTGCGACATAGTCACTTGTGTTTGGTCAGAAGATGATAGATGCCATCACACCCAGAGGGCCCTAAGAATATATCTCCGTCATCGGAGGAGCAAATCTCACTCTCGAGCTATCTAGTCCCTTGTCAAACTTTCTAATGAACCTGTAAGTTGTCGTTATGATCACCGTGTTACAGATGACGTTTGAGCAACCCCAAAGTTCACCGTATGGTAAGACTACAATAGTCTCATGGTCTAAGAAACTAAATCACGTGTTAACTCTCCATGTTATAACAATGGAATAATTGATTTTATGCCCCTAGTTGGGTCACACTCGACAGTTTTGCCCCTAATTTTCAAAAATCCTCGGTCTTGCCCAAGTGCGTTTAGTTCTCTTATGCTTTTGCCCTTCCATCTCAATTCCGTCCGATCAAAGGTGTTTGACTGTTAGAGAGATATTTTGCTGGACATTTTTTCTCCTCCTTACAACTCTAGTACAAATATAAAGAGAGAAAACATGACACTTACAAGTGGGTCAAACCACATCAAAAAGAAAAAAGGCAAATAGAAAAATAGTCTCTCTCTCCTCTCCCCTCTCTCACTCTCTCTGCCACTGGGAAAACAACCGCAGTGATGGCGAGCAATTGCCGTTGAAAAGTTGGGGTAGGCCGGCGAGTTGGCGAACTGGGCCGGAGGGCACGAGGCGGCGTTAGGCGAGGTCAACTACAAGGGGCGGCGGTGGATGCAGGGGAGGCCTGAATCGGCATGGGGCATGCGGGCGCGGTGGACAGACGGGCAGATCTGGTAACGAGAGACTCGGGGTGGACTGGATATGGTAGGGATGGAGGTCAGGGAGGCGCTGGCGACCGGTGGCGAGGTAGATTGATAGTTGTTTTCATCCTACGGCTCAGGGCACCATGGCCATGGTGGCCTAAATCTACGAGAGAACAGCGGTGCACTCAGATGGGAAGAAACAGAGGGAGGAAAGGAAGGAGAAGGGTGGCAAGGTCCTGCTGCGATGGCCTGGGTAGGAGCCGGATCTTTCGGTGTGATGTGCATTGTCGGTGTCAAAACCGGCGGATCTCGGGTAGGGGGTCCCAAACTGTGCGTCTAAGGCGGATGGTAACAACAGACAAGGGACACGATGTTTACCCAGGTTCGGGCCCTCTTGAAGGAGGTAATACCCTACATCCTGCTCGATTGTTCTTGATGATATGAGTATTACAAGAGTTGATCTACCACGAGATCGTAGAGGCTAAACCCTAGAAGCTAGCCTATGGTATGATTATATATTGTCCTACGGACTAAACCCTCCGGTTTATATAGACACCGGAGGGGGCTAGGGTTACACAGAGTCGGTTACAAGGGAGGAGATCTACATATCCGTATTGCCTAGCTTGCCTTCCACGCCAAGAAGAATCCCATCCGGACACGGGACGAAGTCTTCAATCTTGTATCTTCATAGTCCAACAGTTCGGCCAAAGGATATAGTCTGGCTATCCGGAGACCCCCTAATCCAGGACTCCCTCAGTAGCCCCTGAACCAGGCTTCAATGATGATGAGTCCGGCGCGCAGTATTGTCTTTGGCATTGCAAGGCGGGTTCCTCCTCCTCCATGGAAGATTTTGAACACAAGGATAGTGTCTGGCTCTGCAAAACAAGTTCCACATACCACCGTAGAGAAAATAATATTTCCACAAATCTACTCTGATGACACGTTTTGACAGCATGACATCACGCCCTGGCCCGGTCATTATTCGAACCGTTTTCTCAACCAGCACCGCACATATCGCGAGGCGGTCTTCTTGACACGTCTTGTCAAAGCGCAGATCGTGTTCCCCTTATTACGGGATTCTCATCAATACGGACGTGGGTAACCCAACCGTGCCATCAGTTACGGCGCTTGGGGAATAAACGATTTTACCAGGCAAGTGGGGAGGCGCATGGCTTCCTCCACCCTTATAAAGGGACAAAGATTCACTCTTTTCACCCACGCCTTCTTCCTCCTCGCTTATCCATTCCCGCACACTCGAGCTCTAGCGCCCAAGCTCGTGTTCTTCTTCTCAAACCACTCCAAGCATGTCCGAAGCAGGAGGCAAGTGGATGGTCTCCTCCGTCACAGAGGAGAACATCATAAAGTTATGGGAAGCCAGATATCTGGCCACGGATATCGCGCACCGGCTGCCAGATGCATGGCAGATCATCCCAACGCCCAAACCCCATGAGAGGGTAGTTTTTCTTACCCACTTTGTCCGCGGACTGGGATTTCCTCTCCACCCATTTGTCCGCGGGCTCATGTTCTACTACGGGCTGGATTTTCATGATCTGGCCCCCAATTTCATCCTCAATATCTCGGCGTTTATCGTCATGTGCGAGGCCTTCCTCCGCATCAAGCCCTCTCTCGGCCTGTGGCTGAAGACCTTCAATGTCAAACCGAAGGTGGTGGTCGGCCAGCAAGCAAAGTGCGGAGGCGCCATGGTGGGAAAGATGCCTAATGTCACCTGGCTTGAAGGCTCCTATGTGGAGACCATAAAGGGGTGGCAATCGGGGTAGTTCTACATCACCGAGCCGCGCGACACCAACTGTTGGCGGCCCCCGAATTCTGATCCGGAATCCCCACACGACTCACCTCCTGGAAAGAGAAGGGCCTGTCCCGGGGTTCCTCGGTAGAGCTGACCGGACTCCAAACCTGCATCAAGAACATGATGAGCAAGAAAATCAAGCTCGTCAATGTGGTCCAGGTCATGCTCTTCCGCCGGATTCTCCCGTGTCAACAACGGGTGTTCAACTTGTGGGAGTTCGACCCGGCCAAGCACCAAACGTTGCGAGAGTTCTATGACACAACGCACGAGGACGTCTAGAGGGTGATGTTCAAGGGCTCCGAGGTACCTCCTTCCCTCACCGAGGACAGCGGACTCAGCGCAAAGTGCCGTGCCAATCCGGTAAGTTTTATACTTCATAGGGTATCCATTTGCCCCAGTTTAATTATGTGCGGGATCTAAGCCTTCCATGCCTTTAACAAGACTGGGTGAAGACAGCGGAGCAGATCGATTGCCCCACCCCCTACCGAAATATCCTGCAGATGCTCTCCTAACGGAGATGCTGGTTCCGGCACCTTATGAGGTGCCGGTGAAGAAGGCCAAGAAGAAGGCTGCGGGGACCCGAAAGGGTCTCCGGCGCAAGGTTGTATCGGACTCATCGTCCGATAACTCTGACGAGCCCTCCTCCCACGAAAACGAGGAGGAAGAAGAGGAAAGTTCTCCCCGCCATCCGGGGAGCCAAGAAAAGGAAGGCCGACCCAACCGGGGAGGCCAAAGGGTCCAAGAAGGGCAGGACCCTCCCTCCGGACTGCTCCACGACGGCCGCCTATAGCGGCGACGAGTGGCTACCCTGGGTCAAGCCCCTGGCGAAGTTGTAAGTATCCGGACACCATAGTAATTCATGGTATGTTTTACTGCACTGCTTCTCCTCATGCCGAACATGATTATGCAGTCCGTCCTGAGCTCATCTCGACGTATTTTCGTTGAGCGGTTCGTTGGACTCGTCGGATATGAATAGTGGTTCCCTTCCGACCGCCTCCACCCCTTGCCCTGCGGACAACGTCGAGGTGTTGTCTCAACATGCACCGGGCCAAGGGGAGGCATTCCTGGGGGCGCCTCGAGGCAACCTTCCGGACCCTGGGCTCAAAGGGAGCCGGACTCCCATGGGCTCCAGGTTCGGCCCCCAGCCGAACACTGCACCGGAATCTTCGGTGGTTCCGGACTCTGGCGGGCGACCACCCGTTAAGGGGGGCAAGCCGCTCGTGCCGGTGTCCTTTGTCTATCCAGAGGCACCAGAGACCTTGCTAGAAGCACTTCGCGGCGCTTCCATCGACGAAGAGCACCGTACTATCATGAGTGCGGTGATCGAGAAAGTTTAGTCTGCCAAAAACAGACTGACTGAAGCTTGCGCCAGCCTCCTAACAGGCTTTCAGGTAAGCAATCAAAATATAAGAAAATATTACCGCATAAATAGTAGCCCCTGATGCTCTGTTCGGCGTTCGAGTAGAAAGGCCGAATAGAGGATCAAATGATGACTCAGGAGTCTAATCAGAATATATCTATGTGTATGTGCAGGCTTCACTGCTGGCCGCTGCCCCACGTACTGCGGAGGTCTTTGCGCTGAAGCAGGACCTGGAGCGGTCCGAGAACGAGCTTGGCCTTACCAAGAGGTAGATCGAGGAGAGCAAAGGTAAGAAATACCTTGTCTATATAAAATAAAAGAAATTCAGGTGTAAAGTAATAGGATCATCATGAACTTTCCAGGGGCCACGACCGAAGTGGCGGCCCTGAAAGGCGCTGTCCGAGGCCGAAGACAAAGCGGCCAAGGAGCACATTGAGCGGGAGAAACAAGAAGCCCAAGTGGGCAAGGTGTAGCAAGAGCTCGAGGCTCTCGCCAAGAAACATGAGTCCTTGGAGCTTGACTCTAAGGCGCGAGAGTCCGAGCTTGAGAAGGCGCTCGAAAGCGCCCGGAGCGCCAAGGCTGAAGCCCACAAGGCCCTCTAGGAGATTGATGCAGTGAAGAAAATAGCAGCAGGTAAGGCATTCATTATGAAAAGCAAGCATGTGAAGGAAACTTTCCTTTTTCTTACCCGAGTTCGGAGCTCTCCAGGAGCATTTGCAGATCTTCCCCGCAGTGTACTGGATGCCGCGGAGTTTTACTCCCACTTTCCTAGCTGGAATAGGATTCGGGAGAAGGAAAGAGAGAGGGGGAGAAGGAAAGAGGGGGCCGGCCTTGGGGGGTTCGCCCCACACTCCCCTTGCTTCCCTCTATTTCCAGTAAGACCCATGTAGGCCCATTAAGCCCCCGGGGGGTTCCGGTAACCTCCCGGTACTCCGGTAAAATCCCGATTTCACCCGAAACACTTCCGACATCCAAACATAGGCTTCCAATATATCAATCTTCATGTCTCGATCATTTTGAGACTCCTCGTCATGTCCTTGATCACATCCGGGACCCCGAACAACCTTCTGTACATCAAAACATATAAACTCATAATATAACTGTCATCGTAACGTTAAGCGTGCGGACCCTACGGGTTCGAGAACTATGTAGACATGACCGAGACACGTCTCTGGGCAATATCCAATAGCAGAACCTGGATGCTCATATTGGCTCCCACATATTCTACGAAGATCTTTATCGGTCAAACCACACAACAACATACATTGTTCCCTTTGTCATCGGTATGTTACTTGCCCGAGATTCGATCGTCGGTATCTCAATACCGAGTTCAATCTCGTTACCGGCAAGTCTCTTTACTCGTTCCGTAATACATTATAGTGCAACTAACTCATTAGTTGCAATGCTTGCAATGCTTAAGTGATGTGTATTACTGAGAGGGCCCAGAGATACCTCTCCGACAATCTGAGTGACAAATCCTAATATCGAAATACGCCAACCCAACAAGTACCTTTGGAGACACCTGTAGAGCACCTTTATAATCACCCAGTTACGTTGTGACATTTGGTAGCACACAAAGTGTTCCTCCGGTAAACGGAGTTGCATAATCTCATAGTCATAGGAACATGTATAAGTCATGAAGAAAGCAATAGAAACATACTAAACGATCGGGTGCTAAGCTAACGGAATGGGTCATGTCAATCACATCATTCTCCTAATGATGTGACCCCGTTAATCAAATGACAACTCATGTCTATGGTCAGGAAACATAACCATCTTTGATCAATGGGCTAGTCAAGTAGTGGCATACTAGTGAGAATTTGTTTGTCTATGTATTCACACATGTATTATGTTTCTGGTTAATGCAATTCTAGCATGAATAATAAACATTTATCATGATATAAGGAAATAAATAATAACTTTATTATTGCCTCTAGGGCATATTTCCTTCAGTCTCCCACTTGCACTAGAGTCAATAATCTAGATTACACAGTAATGATTCTAACACCCATGGAGCCTTGGTGCTGATCATGTCTTGATCGTTGAAGAGGCTTAGTCGACGGGTCTGCAACATTTAGATCCGTATGTATCTTGCAAATTTCTATGTCTCCCACCTGGACTAGATCCCGGATGGAATTGAACTGTCTCTTGATGTGCTTGGTTCTCTTGTGAAATCTAGATTCCTTCACCAAGGCAATTGCACTAGTATTTTCACAAAAGATTTTCATCGGACCCGATACACTAGGTATGACACCTAGATCGGATATGAATTCATCCAGACTCCTTCATTTGCTGCTTCCGAAGAAGCTATGTACTCCGCTTCACATGTAGATCCCGCCACAATGCTTTATTTAGAACTGCACCAACTGACAGCTCCACCGTTTAATGTAAACACATATCCGGTTTGCGATTTAGAATCGTCCGGATCAGGGTCAAAGCTTGCATCAACGTAACCGTTTATGATGAGCTCTTTGTCACCTCCATAAACGAGAAACATATCCTTAGTCCTTTTCAGGTATTTCAGGATGTTCTTGACCATTGTCTAGTGATCTACTCCTGGATTATTTTGGTACCTCCCTGCTAGACTTATAGCAAGGCACACATCAGGTCTGGTACACATCATTGCATACATGATAGAGCCTATGGCTGAAGCATAGGGAACATCTTTCATTTTTTCTCTATCTTCTGCAGTGGTCGGGCATTGAGTCTTACTCAACTTCACACCTTGTAACACATGCAAGAACCCTCTCTTTGCTTGATCCATTTTGAACTTCTTCAAAACTTTGTCAAGGTATGTGCTTTGTGAAAGTCCAATTAAGCGTCTTGATCTATCTCTATAGATCTTGATGCCCAATATGTAAGCAGCTTCACCGAGGTCTTTCATTGAAAAACTCTTATTCAAGTATCCCTTTATGCTATCCAGAAATTCTATATCATTTCCAATCAGCAATATGTCATCCACATATAATATCAGAAATGCTACAGAGCTCCCACTCACTCTGTTGTAAATACAGGCTTCTCCAAAAGTCTGTATAAAACCAAATGCTTTGATCACACTATCAAAGTGTTTATTCCAACTGCGAGAGGCTTGCACCACTCCATAAACGGATCGCTGGAGTTTGCACACTTTGTTAGCTCCCTTTGGATCGACAAAACCTTCCGGTTGCATCATATATAACTCTTCTTCCAGAAATCCATTCAGGAATGCTGTTTTGACATCCATTTGCCAAATTTCATAATCATAAAATGCGGCAATTGCTAACATGATTCAGACAGACTTAAGCATCGCTACGGGTGAGAAGGTCTTATCGTAGTCAATCCCTTGAACTTGTCAAAAACCTTTTGCAACAAGTCGAGCTTTATAGACAGTAACATTACCGCCAGCGTCAGTCTTCTTCTTGAAGATCCATTTATTCTCAATTGCTTGCCGATCATCGGGCCAGTCAACCCAAGTCCATACTTTGTTCTCATACATGGATCCCATCTCAGATTTCATGGCCTCAAGCCATTTTGCGGAATCTGGGCTCACCATCGCTTCTTCATAGTTCGTAGGTTCATCATGATCTAGTAGCATGACTTCCAGAACAGGATTACCGTACCACTCTGGTGCGGATCTTACTCTGGTTGATCTACGAGGTTCAGTAGTAACTTGATCTGAAGTTCCATGATCATCATCATTAACTTCCTCACTAATTGGTGTAGGCGTCATAGAAACCGGTTTCTGTGATGAACTACTTTCCAATAGAGGAGCAGGTATAGTTACCTTATCAAGTTTCACTTTCCTCCCACTCACTTCTTTCGAGAGAAACTCCTTCTCTAGAAAGGATCCATTCTTAGCAACGAATGTGTTGCCTTCGGATCTGTGATAGAAGGTGTACCCAACAGTCTCCTTTGGGTATCCTATGAAGACACATTTCTCCGATTTGGGTTCGAGCTTATCAGGTTGAAGCTTTTTCACATAAGCATCGCTGCCCCAAACTTTCAGAAACGACAACTTTGGTTTCTTGCCAAACCACAGTTCATAAGCTCTCGTCTCAACGGATTTTGATGGTGCCCTATTTAATGTGAATGCAGCTGTCTCTAAAGCATAACCCCAAAATGATAGCGGTAAATCTGTAAGAGACATCATAGATCGCACCATATCTAGTAAAGTACGATTACGACGTTCGGACACATCATTACGCTGTGGTGTTCCGGGTGGCGTGAGTTGCGAAACTATTCCGCATTGTTTCAAATGTAGACCAAACTTGTAACTCAAATATTCTCCTCCACGATCAGATCGTAGAAACTTTATTTTCTTGTTACGATGATTTTCAACTTCACTCTGAAATTCTTTGAACTTTTCAAATGTTTCAGATTTATGCTTCATTAAGTAGCTATACCCATATATGCTTAAATCATCTGTGAAGGTGAGAAAATAACAATATCCGCCACGAGTCTCAACATTCATCGGACCACATACATCTGTATGTATGACTTTCAATAAATCTGTTGCTCTCTCCATAGTTCCGGAGAATGGCGTTTTAGTCATCTTGCCCATGAGGCACGGTTCGCAAGTACCAAGTGATTCATAATCAAGTGGTTCCAAAAGTCCATCAGTATGGAGTTTCTTCATGCGCTTTACACCGATATGACCTAAATGGCAGTGCCACAAATAAGTTGCACTATCATTATCAACTCTGCATCTTTTGGCTTCAACATTATGAATATATGTATCACTACTATCGAGATTCATCAAAAATAGACCACTCTTCAAGGGTGCATGACCATAAAAGATATTACTCATATAAATAGAACAACCATTATTCTCTGATTTAAATGAATAACCGTCTCGCATCAAACAAGATCCAGATATAATGTTCATGCTCAACGCTGGCACCAAATAACAGTTATTTAGGTCTAATACTAATCCCGAAGGTAGATGTAGAGGTAGCGTGCCGACCGCGATCACATCGAGTTTGGAACCATTTCCCACGCGCATCGTCACCTTGTCCTTTGCCAGTGTTCGCTTAATCCGTAGTCCCTGTTTCGAGTTGCAAATATTAGCAACAGAACTAGTATCAAATACCCAGGTGCTACTACGAGCTCTAGTAAGGTACACATCAATAACATGTATATCACATATACCTTTGTTCACCTTGCCATCCTTCTTATCCGCCAAATACTTGGGGCAATTCCGCTTCCAGTGACCAGTCTGCTTGCAGTAGAAGGACTCAGTTTCAGGCTTAGGTACAGACTTGGGTTTCTTCTCCTGAGAAGCAACTTGCTTGCTGTTCTTCTTGAAGTTCCCCTTCTTCTTCCCTTTGCCCTTTTTCTTGAAAATGGTGGTCTTATTGACCATCAACACTTGATGCTCCTCCTTGATTTCTACCTCCGCGGCTTTTAGCATTGCGAAGAGCTCAGGAATAGTCTTATTCATCCCTTGCATATTATAGTTCATCACGAATCTCTTGTAGCATGGTGGCAGTGATTGTAGAACTCTGTCAGTGACACTATCAACTGGAAGATTAACTCCCAGCTGAGTTAAGTGATTATGGTACCCAGACATTCTGAGTATATGTTCACTAACAGAACTATTCTCGTCCATCTTGCAGCTGTAGAACTTATTGGAGACTTCATATCTCTCAATCCGGGCATTTGCTTGAAATATTAACTTCAACTCCTGGAACATCTCATATGCTCCATGACGTTCAAAACATCGTTGAAGTGCCGGATCTAAGCCGTAAAGCATGGCACACTGAACTATTGAGTAGTCATCAGCTTTGCTATGCTAGGCATTCTTAATGTCTGCAGTTGCATCAGCAGTAGGCTTGGCACTCAGCGGTGCTTCCAGGACGTAATTCTTCTAAGCAATAATGAGGATAATCCTCAAGTTACAGACCCAGTCCGTGTAATTGCTACCATCATCTTTCAACTTTGCTTTCTCAAGGAACGCATTAAAATTCAATGGAACAACAGCACGGGCCATCTATCTACAATCAGACATAGACAAGCAAGATACTATCAGGTACTAAGTTCATGATAAATTTAAGTTCAATTAATCATATTACTTAAGAACTCCCACTTAGAAAGACATCCCTCTAATCTTTTAAGTGATCACGTGATCCAAATCAACTAAACCATAACTGATCATCACGTGAAATGGATTAGTTTTCAATGGTGAACATCACTATGTTGATCATATCTACTATATGCTTCACGCTCGACCTTTCAGTCTCAGTGTTCCGAGGCCATATCTACATATGCTAGGCTCGTCAAGTTTAACCTGAGTATTCTGTGTGTGCAAAATTTGCTTGCACCCGTTGTAGATGGACGTAGAGCTTATCACACCCGATCATTACGTGGTGTCTGGGCACGACGAACTTTGGCAACGGTGCACACTCAGGGAGAACACTTTTACCTTGAAATTCAGTGAGAGATCATCTTATAATGCTACCGTCAATCAAAGCAAGATAAGATGCATAAAAGATAAACATCACATGCAATCAATATAAGTGATATGATATGGCCATCATCATCTTGTGCTTGTGATCTCCATCTCCGAAGCACCGTATTGATCACCATCGTCACCGGCGCGACACCTTGATCTCCATCGTGGCATCGTTGTCGTCTCGCCAATCTTATGCTTCTACGACTATCGCTACCGCTTAGTGATAAAGTAAAGCATTACAGGGCGATTGCATTGCATACAATAAAGCGACAACCATATGGCTCCTGCCAGTTGCCGATAACTCGGTTACAAAACATGATCATCTCATACAATAAAATTTGGCATCATGCTTTGACCATATCACATCACAACATGCCCTGCAAAAACAAGTTAGACGTCCTCTACTTTGTTGTTGCAAGTTTTACGTGGCTGCTACGGGCTTAGCAAGAACTGTTCTTACCTACACATCAAAACCACAACAATAGTTTGTCAAGTTGGTGATGTTTTAACCTTCGCATGGACCGGGCATAGCCACACTCGGTTCAACTAAAGTTGGATAAACTAACACCCGCCAGCCACCTGTGTGCAAAGCACGTCGGTAGAACCAGTCTCGCGTAAGCGTACGCGTAATGTCGGTCCGGGCCGCTTCATCCAACAATACCGTCGAACCAAAGTATGACATGCTGGTAAGCAGTATGACTTATATCGCCCACAACTCACTTGTGTTCTACTCGTGCATATGACATCTACGCATAAAACTAGGCCCGGATGCCACTATTGGGGAACGTAGTAATTTCAAAAAAATTCCTACGCACACGCAAGATCATGGTGATGCATAGCAACGAGAGGGGAGAGTGTTGTCTGCTTACCCTCGTAGACCGAAAGCGGAAGCGTTAGCACAACGTGGCTGATGTAGTTGTACGTCTTCACGATCCGGCCGATCAAGTACCGAACGTACGGCACCTCCTAGTTCAGCACATGTTCAGCCCGATGACATCCCTCGAACTCCGATCCAGCCGAGTGTTGAGGGAGAGTTTCGTCAGCACGACGGCGTGGTGACGATGTTGATGTTCTATCAACGCAGGGCTTCGCCTAAGCACCTCTACAGTAATATCGAGGTGGACTATGGTGGAGGGGGGCACCGCACACGGCTAAAGGATCAAACGATCAATTGTTGTGTCTATGGGGTGCCCCCTGCCCCGTATATAAAGGAGCAAGGGGGGCAATGTGGCCGGCCAGGGAGAGGG
The DNA here is from genome assembly GCF_002162155.2 of Triticum dicoccoides. Classification (NCBI taxonomy): domain Eukaryota; kingdom Viridiplantae; phylum Streptophyta; class Magnoliopsida; order Poales; family Poaceae; genus Triticum; species Triticum dicoccoides. Next base: position 548,766,345 of record NC_041386.1, on the reverse strand, counting down.
CGCGTCAGGAGGAGTCCTACTCCCACTGGGAGTAGGACTCCCCCTTTCCTAGTTGGAATAGGATTCGGGAGAAGGAAAGAGAAAGGGGAGAAGGAAAGAGGGGGCCGGCCCCCTTGCCCTAAACCAATTCGGTTTGGGCCTTGGGGGGGCGCCCCATACTCCCCTTGCTTCCCTCTATTTCCACTAAGGCCCACTACGCCCCCGGGGGGTTCCGGTAACCTCCTGGTACTCCGGTAAAATCCCGATTTCACCCGGAACACTTCCGTCATCCAAACATAGGCTTCCAATATATCAATCTTCATGTCTCGACCATTTCGAGACTCCTCCTCATGTCCTTGATCACATCCGGGACCCCGAACAACCTTCGGTAGATCAAAACATATAAACTCATAATATAACCATCATCGTAACGTTAAGCATACGGACCCTACAGGTTCGAGAAATATGTAGACATGACCGAGACACGTCTCCGGTCAATAACCAATAGCGGGACCTGGATGCTCATATTGGCTCCCACATATTCTACGAAGATCTTTATCGGTCAAACCGCACAACAACATACGTTGTTCCCTTTGTCATTGGTATGTTACTTGCCCGAGATCCGATTGTTGGTATCTCAATACCTAGTTCAATCTCGTTACCGGCAAATCTCTTTACTCGTTCCGTAATACATTATCCTGCAACTAACTCATTAGTTGTAATGCTTGCAAGGCTTAAGTGATGTGTATTACCGAGAGGGCCCAGAGATACCTCTCCGACAATCGGAGTGACAAATCCTAATCTCGAAATACGCCAACCCAACAAGTACCTTTGGAGACACCTGTAGAGCACCTTTATAATCACCCAGTTACGTTGTGACATTTGGTAGCACACAAAGTGTTCCTACGGTAAATGGGAGTTGCATAATCTCATAGTCATAGGAAGATGTATAAGTCATGAAGAAAGCAATAGCAACATACTAAACGATCGGGTGCTAAGCTAACGGAATGGGTCATGTCAATCACATCATTCTCCTATTGATGTGACCCCGTTAATCAAATGACAACTCATGTCTATGGTCAGGAAACATAACCATCTTTGATCAACGGGCTAGTCAAGTAGAGGCATACTAGTGACAATCTGTTTGTCTATGTATTCACACATGTATTATGTTTCCGGTTAATACAATTCTAGCATGAATAATAAACATTTATCATGATATAAGGAAATAAATAATAACTTTATTATTGCCTCTAGGGAATATTTCTTTCACGAACACCCCGTTCCCTTGAGCGACCAGCTGAAGCAGTTGGTCGAGCTTCACAAGGCGGCCTAACAAGCCATGAGGGGCCTTATAGTCCGGATGTGGCCTGGCGAGCCCCTGTCCGGCAGCTACTTCGGTCTGGTGAGGCGGCTCATCGAAGACTGCCCACGACTTGAAGTCATAAAGCGGTCCGTCTGCATCGAGGGTGCGCGCAGGGCTTTTGCCCGGGCGAAGGTGCACTGGGCGAAGCTGGACGCCGTGAAGCTGGTGAAGGAGCGGGCGCCGGAGGGCACGGAGCATCGCTGCCCCGAGATGTATTATGAGAGTGTCCTGAAGGGTTCCCACCTTGTGGCGGATGAATGTGCCAGGGATGTAATTTTTGAAGGAACATGCTCGTGTGATCCTGTAATATGAAACAAGTTCATCTACGCTATGCAACGCTTTTTTTTAATTTAAAATATTACCTTCTATGCGGCCGTTTACGAAATCTAAGAGTTGGCCAGTCGTCGGCTTCTGCCCCCATGTAACTAGTACTGGGGTGTTCAGGATAAACCTGAGCACTCTTTACCCCAATTTTTGGTCCTTCATGGGAGTTGTTCAGCGCAACGAACCAGGCAATCGGACTATAATGCTTTATCACTCTCACTTAGCCATAGAAGTCTACAATTTTAAATTTTGGCGAAGCCCCTCGTATTCAGAAGGCCGAATTTGGGGCACTATACACGCCTAAGCCGGACAAGGCCGACTCCTCGCCCCAAGAGGAAAAAGTCTTTAAGGACTTGAGACCTCTCGAACAGCAACTAGTGTCTCGCCTTATCATGACAGTTAGTTTTTGGCTTTCTCTACTGAGGTTCTCGTCCGGAAGAACCGGGACACAATCGCAGTAGTTCTCCCACCGCTACCTTAGCCAATATAGCGGAACGTAAGGTACCAAAGCACGGGAGCCGGGCAAACCCAACTATTGACCCAAGACATGATTCGGAGCTGATGCATATAATGCTATAAGTTCGGGGTGCCGCACTGTCGAAAGTGTTTGGACTTCTCGCGCCGTATTATGGATTAAACGAAAGCCCCTGGCATACTGACCATACCTGAATTTACGGATGCGGATTGTCGTAAATGGACATAAAGGAAAAAATAAGAACGAATGATGCAATAATAGACTAATGCTATGCATTGTTATTTAAATAATACGTCGAAGCGTACTGGTACAGGTAGTTCAATAAGTAGAAAGTAGGACTATTCGAAATGTCCTATCCAAGGGCAAGCTGCGTATGGATAGTAGGAAGCAGGTATTATTATTAGAGACCACCTGGGGGTTCCCGTGTACATCTTAGCTTCTTGCCGCCTTGGTTGTTCCTTCCCGTAATGTGTCCGTCAATCATACTGCCGGAAAGGGCTTCCAGAGAGTTAGGCCCTGAAAGAGAAAAGAAATGATAAAGATATACAGCCCCTAGGGCGGTTAAGCTGCATTGCGGGATGTGCCCAGATCGTGCCCCCACCTATGTCCATGGTATTTTCAGTGTGTAATTATGTATGCGCGACACGGATTTCGTCGCTTGACTAGGACTGGGACGGGGGCCGGATTGCTAGGAGAGCTCTGAACGTGCCATGTGATCCTGTTGCAGTTTACTCCGGACACGCTTGAAGGTGTTCGGGGGATGTATCGCCGAATTAGTAGTTTGCCTTGAAAGGCTGCTTTGTGCTTTTGCTGCGAGGGCCGCAGTGTGCTCTTCCGTCCGGAGCAAGCGTTCTGTGTTTCCATTCACTGTTATGACCCCCCGAGGTCCTGGCATCTTGAGCTTGAGCTATGCATAATGCAGTACTGCATTGAATTTTGCAAATGTAGATCATCCGAGCAGTGCATGGTAGCCACTGTGAAACGGGACGATGTCGAAGATTAACTCCTCGCTTCGGAAGTTGTCTGGTGATCCAAAGACCACTTCCAGTGTGATTGAGCCCGTGCAATGGGCCTCTACACCTGGGATGACGCCCTTAAAGGTGGTTTTGGTGGGTTTGATCCACAAGGGATCGATGCCCATTTTTCGGACTATATCCTGATAGAGCAGGATCAGGCTACTGCCGCCATCCATAAGGACTCAAGTGAGGTGAAATCCATCGATGATGGGGTCTAGGACCAGTGCGGCGGATCCGCCATGACGGATACTAGTGGGGTGGTCCCTGCGATCAAAGGTGATCGGGCAAGAAGACCATGGGTTTAACTTTGGGGCGACGGGCTCCATCGCATAGACGTCCCTTAGTGCATGTTTCCGTTCCCTCTTGGGAATGTGGGTTGCGTATATCATGTTCACCGTCTTCACTTGTGGGGGGAACCCCTTCTGTCCTCCCGTGTTCTGCGGTCGGGGCTCCTCCCCGTCATCACTATGCAGCCCCTTGTCCTTGTTTTCGGCATTTAACTTGCCGGCCTGCTTGAACACCCGGTGTGATTGGCTGGCTTGTCGGGGGTGCCGTGGATTTGACACGAGCGATCCAATATGCGATCCAAACTAGACGGAGCCAGAGTACTTCTTTTAAATGGCTTTTTCCGCTGACCGGATCTAGAGCCTCTGTATCCGGCATTGACTTGATGGCATGTAGATCATCACCGCGAGCCATGTGGATGTGAAGGAGGAAATCCTCAATCCATATAGCGGGATCTGTTGTACCATCATATGATTCGATATTTATGGGTTTGAAACCCTCCGGGAATTCGTGATCCATAACTTCATCAGTGAAGCATAGGGGGTGTGTGGCGCCTCTGTGCCGGGCTATATCACGACGCAGTTCATATGAGTCTTGTCTGCTGTATTCGGCCCGGCCGGATTTGCTTTTGGTGTATCCGGCGCGACAATCATCGTCCCATGTTGGCGCACGTGCCCGTGACCCGTATATTGACATTGCAAGTTTGCCTTACTGTCCAATACATCTCGCAGGTCCCGTGTGTTGCCCCGGACCTTGGTATTTTTGATTGAGTGGCGGCGGGGTGCAGGCTGAACTTCAGGCTGAAATGCCTCTCTGCCTTGGCCACGCAGTGGCCGGTCAGCTGCATCGTACACTGGTGAATGAGGTTTCAATGCTTCCTCCTCGAGACGAGGTAGCAACCTGCATTTTGGGGTACTCTTGGAGGGGCGCTCAAGTTCGTATTCCTCGGCCGCAAGGACTTCGGTCCATCTGTCTGCTAGCAAGTCTTGATCAGCTTGAAGCTGTTGTTGCTTTTTCTTCAAGCTATTTGTTGTGGCCATATGCCGGCGCTTGAAGCGCTCCTGCTCGATGGGGTCCTCAGGCACGATAAATTCTTCGTCGCCGAGGCTCGCCTCGTCTTCGGAGAGAGGCAGGTAATTGTCCTCCTCCGGTTCTCCATCTGCTGCCTACTCTGGAGGGCTAGCTTTTTCATCCTCTGGCTCTACATCGTGCTAGAGGGGATTGTGGTTGTCTTCGGAACTATCCGGAGTGTTATTATCTCCTATGCCGGTATCACTACTTTTGCTGTGGCAGGACTTAGAGCGGCGGCGCTGACGTTGGCGCTTGGGTTGCTTCTTGGAGGGGTCATCCTTGCTGTCTCGTCGTCATTGCCTTCTTTAGGGATGTCCACCATGTATGTGTCGTATGATGAGGTAGCGGTCCAGCGCCCTGTGGGCGGTGGTTCCTGCTCATCTCCTGCATCGTCGTCCATACCGTCGATGTCTTCGGAGTCGAAGTCGAGCATGTCGGTTAAATCGTCGACAGTGGCTACTAAGTGGGTGGTGGGTGGGCAGCGAATTTCTTCGTTGTCCGCATCCCATTCTAGCCGGACATAGTTTGGCCAAGGTTCTCCTGACAGGGAGAGAGACCTTAGTGAATTTAGCACATCGCCGAAGGGAGAGTGCTGAAAGATATCCGCGGAGGTGAACTCCATGATCGGCGCCCAGTCGGATTCGACGGGCATGGATGTAAGCGGCTCGTAGTCCGTGGCTGGAGGTGAATCCAGTGGTTCGGCGACACAGCTCTCGTAAGGGGTGAAGTCAGTATCTGGCTCTATCGCCACTGAGAGAGCGGCCTCCATGGTGTGGTCTATCCCTCCGCTCTCGGATGGCGCGATTTGCTCCGGATAGATGGCCGGAGTAGTTGCAGATGCGATTTCCCGAATATTGTCCGACGGCAGAGTTATGTCATGCTCGTCGTGACTTTGCGGCGCACCTGACAAGGGCTCAAATCCGTCGAAGATCAAGTCTCCGCGGATGTCAGCAGTGTAGTTTAAATTTCCAAACCTGACCTGATGGCCAGGGGCGTAGCTCCCGATCTGCTCCAGATGGCCAAGCGAATTAGCCTGCAGTGCAAAGCCGCCGAATACGAAGATCTGTCCAGGGAGGAAAACCTCACCTTGGACCGCATCATTACCAATGATCGAAGGAGCCATCGAGCCTTACGGTGACGTCACAGTGGAACTCTCAATGAAAGCACCAATGTCGGTGTCAAAACCGTTGGATCTCGGGTAAGGGGTCCCGAACTGTGCGTCTAAGGCGGATGGTAACAGGAGACAAGGGACACAATATTTACCCAAGTTCGGGCCCTCTTGAAGGAGGTAATACCCTACGTCCTGCTCGATTGTTCTTGATGATATGAGTATTACAAGAGTTGATCTACCATGAGATCGTAGAGGCTAAACCCTAGAAGCTAGCCTATGGTATGATTGTATATTGTCCTATGGACTAAACCCTCCGGTTTATATAGACACCTGAGGGGGCTAGGGTTACACATAGTCAGTTACAAGGGAGGAGATCTACATATCCGTATTGCCTAGCTTGCCTTCCACGCCAAGGAGAGTCCCATCCGGACACGGGATGAAGTCTTCAATCTTGTATCTTCATAGTCCAACAGTCTGGCCAAAGGATATAGTCCGTCTATCCGGAGACCCCCTAATCCAGGACTCCCTCATGCTACCACGGACGCCGAGGAAGGGCGCCAGAGGCTGGTCCTGAGGCGCAGCTCTGCAGCTTTGCGGCGGTGGACGTGAAGCCCTTACAAACTTGGCGGTGAGGAGGGTGTGGGTGTCCTGTAGCTCCGGCATGGCGAGGAGGCCGTGGGCGTCCGGTAAGTAGCCACATGATACGTCTCCAACGTGTCTATAATTTTTGATTGTTCCATGCTATTATATTATCTATCTTGGATGTTTTATATGCATTTATATGATTTTTGGGACTAACCTATTAACCTAGAGCCCAGTGCCAGTTTTTCTTTCTTCCTTGTTTTTGTGTTTCGCATAAAAGGAATATCAAACAGAGTCCAAATGAGCTAAAAATTTATGGTGATTTTTTATGGACCAGAAGAAGCCCCCGAAGCAAAAGAGTTGGGCCAGAAGATCCATGAGGCCTCCACAAGGGTGGAGGGGTCGCCCACCCCCCTAGGGCATGCCCCCCATTCTTGTCCTCGCCTCGTGGACCCCCCTGACTTGAAACCGATGGCAAAAATTCCTATAAATACATAAACCCCCGAAAAGAAACCTAGATCAGGAGTTCTGCCGCCACAAGCCTCTGTAGCCACCAAAAACCAATCGGAGCCCTGTGCTGGCACCCTGCCGGAGGGAGAAATCATCACCGGTGGCCATCTTCATCATCCCGGCGCTCTCCATGACGAGGAGGGTGTAGTTCACCCTCGGGGCTGAGGGTATGTACCAGTAGCTATGTGTTTGATCTCTCTCTCTCTCTCATGTTCTTGATTTGGCACGATCTTGATGTATAGCGAGCTTTGCTATTATATTTGGATCTTATGATGTTTATCCCCCTATACCTTCTTGTAATGGATTGAGTTTTCCGTTTGAAGTTATCTTATCGGATTGAGTCTTTAAGGATTTGAGAACACTTGATGTATGTCTTACATGTGCTTATCTGTGGTCACAATGTGATATTCACGTGATCTACTTGATGTATGTTTTGGTGATAAACTTGCGGATTATGTGACCTTGTGAACTTATGCATAGGGGTTGGCACACGTTTTCATCTTGACTCTTTGGTAGAAACTTTGGGGCACTCTTGGAAGTTCTTTGTGTTGGTTTGAATAGATGAATCTGAGATTGTGTGATGCATACGCGGATACTTGTGGTGACATTGGAGTATGTAGGTGACATTAGGTTTTGGTTGATGTGTGTCTTAAGGTGTTATTTTAGTACGAACTCTAGGGCTGTTTGTGAAACTTATAGAAATAGCCCAATAGATCGATTAGAATGAATAACTTTGAGGTGGTTTCGTACCTAACAATAATCTCTTCGTTTATTCTCCGCTATTAGTGACTTTGGAGTAACTCGTTGTTGCAAGTTGAGGGATTGTTATATGATCTAATTATATTATCATTGTTGAGAGAACTTGCACTAGTGAAAGTATGAATCCTAGGCCTTGTTTCCAAGCATTTCAATACCGTTTTTGCTCACTTTTATTACTTGCTACCTTGCTGTTTTTATATTTTCAGCTTACAAAAACCTATATCTACCATCCATATTGCACTTGTATCACCATCTCTTCACCGAACTAGTGCACCTATAAAATTTACTATTGTATTGGATGTGTTGGGGACACAAGAGACTCTTTGTTATTTGGTTGTCGTGTTGTTTGAGAGAGACCATCTTCATCCTACGCCTCCCACGGATTGATAAACCTTAGGTCATCCACTTGAGGAAAATTTGCTACTGTCCTACAAACCTATGCACTTGGAGGCCCAACAACGTCTACAAGAAGAAGGATGCGTAGTAGACATCACCACACCGGGCGCCCGCATAGACGAGCCCCGCCACCACTCCCGGATGACCTGCTCGTGACGGAGTAGCGCGAGGTCCCAGTGGCCCAGCCGGAGCTATTGCTCCACGTCCCCAGCGTCGCTCTCTGGCGCACTTCGCCATGTCCCTATATGCACGCCGCCGGTGACGATGTTAACTAGCACAAGGAGGGAAGCCCGGTGGCGATCTGGATTGGGATCCCGATCTAGATCGATTAGGGAGGGGATTGGTAGGAAGGTTTATTTTCATGACATGTGGGCCATATGTGGTAGTGGTGCAAATAGAAAAAAGCATTCACTTTATGACAGGTGGATCCACTGATCCAGATGCCCTATTCGACCGGTCATTGCTAATACATAAGGAGGGGCAAAATGGTCCAAAATAATGTGTGACTAACAGTCAAACGCCTTTGACCGAACGGAACTGGAACGGAAGGGCAAAAGCATAAGGGGACCAAACGCACTTTGGCAAGACCAATGGTTTTTTGAAATTAGGGGCAAAACTGCCGAATGGGACACAACTAAGGGCACCAAATTAATTATCCCTATAACAATTAACTTCTTACGATATTATCTCAAAGTATAACAAATAAGTTTGGGTCGATTTAAAATGATCGTTCTTCTAACTTCATACTCTCAATATTACTTTAGGACTGCCGTTACACATAACAATATCCTAAGATACGGAAAATATGATCATCAACAACACTTGAGCTAGTCTTAGAGGTGAGACTAGGAATTTTATTTTACCATTTATTATTTAACACACGAATATGAGTTTTTCACTGAATCGCCTATTCCAGGATCATAGCAGTTATAACATAGAATATGAACTTTTAGTTATGAACATAGAAATATAATAATATAATATTATTGCCTCTAGGGCATATTTCCAACAGGAATTTATCAAGATTTTATCAATCATTTTCGATTTTGTGACTTTCCATTGGTAGAAACAAAGTTGATCAACGATGCGGTGAAGCTAGTGTTATATGCCTCCACCGACATCAAATCGGGGAAGCAGAGTTGACCCCAATCACGTCGAGCCTGGGAAAGAACCACTTCTTTGTGTTTGCCAAACTATTCTTGAAGCGCCAACCAAAGTGTAAGTGATTCACACACATCATTGTACTCCATATTCAGGTCTGGCGGATGGTGCCTCAAAAAGATTGACGCCTTTGCAACTTCATTCAATGGGATCTCAGCAACACCCGCAATACGTGTAGCGATTGTGTGTGACAGCTCCATCAACTCAATATGGAACTCACAATCCACTACTCAGGTTTTTTTCTACTTTTTTCAAATTTACTATTCACTATGTGCATGCATCGTACTTGGGTGCATCCACTACTTTCCCTTGCTTGGGATGTATGCCATTTATTTAGTCGTTGTGTCCAAAATATGAATACAAGGTCAAAATACAGACTTGGAGTACGAGGGAAGTCTAGTCAACCCTTTTTTGTCATTGTTATCCCAACTTTATCAAGGGGGTCATCTCTATTCTATGGGAAATTAGCATATCTATTACCTCTTTGTACAACACCAACATTGAAATGAGTGGGATAACAAGAACATGCCTAGTTAACTATATTTCATTCCCTCCGTTTGCGAGTGATGCTCTTGGCAACAGTCATTGTCGGGGGAGTTACCCGCAGCTAGACCCGGCTCTGAGTTAACTCAGTTCTGGAGTTAAGTTGACTCGGTCACAACCATGAGCTAGCTACAATCTTGAGTCTTCTACAACCATGAGCCGGCTACAATCTTGACCCGACCTGCTACAGGACCTGGACTTATACGAAATTCCACCAAGAGTCCAAATACAAGATGGAGACCCCCGACTTGGAAGACATGGAGGATTTAGAGGACTTAGAATAGTACTCTGACTACGAGTATAACCTGAAATCTCTTGTAACCCTATGGACTCAACTATTATATAGAGTGAGTCCCTAGGTCATCAGAACGACAGGTTTTTTAGACAGACAGGTCTCGGGACAGATGTTTTGATAGGTCTCAAGACAGATGTTCTGATAGCTCTCGAGATAGAGGTAGCGAAATAGCGCCTTTGTAATCGAGACCACCACAATCAATAGCAATCAAGCAGGACGTAGGCTTTTACCTCCATCGTCAGGGGCCGAACCTGGGTAAAACTTGCGAATTCTCAGTTTCAATCAACCCCATCCAAATTTCCACCTAGCAGTGAAGGCCTCACAACTTAGTCTTCTCACAAAGATATCCCCCATGACAAAACCACGACGGTTGGCGCCCACCATGGGGCCTGCGCACAAAGGTGATGTGTTCTTGGAGAGAGTTCTCCCAGGAATCGAGAAAATTCACTGTCGACCGAATGAAGAGGAGCCAGCACGGAAATAGCAACATCGACGACTCGACTTGGGCCTCAAGACCAACTCATCAAAGTCAGGTTTCCAGGTCACTCTTCAGAAAAGAGTTGGCTCTGGAAGAGTCACCCATAGAGAGTCAACCCTGGAGGAGAGAGAAAAATTCCGGCTCTTAGAGAAATCCAGCTCATGAGGAATTCGGCTCAAAAAAATTCCCCCTCTCAGAAAAATCTGGCTCAATTTTTTTCATTGAGTCAGATATTTCTTTGAGCTGGAATTTTCTTTGAGCCGGATTTTTCTAAGAGCAAGATTTTTCTCTAAGCCAGATTTTTCTTAAGCCAGATTAATGTTGAGGCGGATTTCTGTGAGAGCAAAATTTTCTTGAACCAGATTTTTCTTGAGCCGGATTTCTCTAAGAGCAGAATTTTCTTAAGCCGGATTTTTCCTAAGCCAGATTTCTTTAAGAGCAGAATTTTCTTGAATCAGATCTTTCTTGAGCCAGATTTTTCTTGAGCCAGAATTTTCTGAGAGTAGAATTTTCTTGAGCCATATTTTTCCAAGCCGGATTTTTTGAGCCGGATTTTTCTCAGAGCAGAATTTTCTTGAGCCAAAAATTTTCTATCTTCTCCAGGGCTGACTTCTCTATGGGCGACTCTTTTAGAGCCGGCTCTTTTCCATTGAACTCGTTGATTTTGCCGAAGAGTGACCCGAAATCCTGACTTCAGTGAGTCGGTCTTGGGACCCCAGGTCGAGACACTGATGTTAATCTTTTCACGTCGGCTCTTCTTCATCTTGTCGACCGTAAATTTTCTCGATTCCGGGGAGAACTCCCTCCAAGAACACAACAACTTTGTGCACAGGCCCAACGGTGTGTGCAAAATGTTGTGGTTTTGTCACGGCAGATGTCTTTGTGAGAATACTAAGTTGTGAGGCCATCACTGCTAGGTGGAAACTTGAATGGGGTTGATCGAAAATGAGAAGACACGAGTTTTACCCAGGTTCGGCCCCTCATGGTGGAGGTAAAAGCTATTGGGAAACGTAGCATGCAATTTCAAAAACATCCTATGCTCATGCAAGATCTATCTAGGAGATGCATAGCAACGAGAGGGGGAGAGTGTGTCCACATACCCTCGTAGACTGAGAGCAGAAGCATTTGACAACATGGTTGATGTAGTCAAACTTTCTTCTAGATTCGACCGATCAAGCACCGAACTTACGGCACCTCTGAGTTCTGCACAAGTTCAGCTCGATGACGTCCATCGTCCTCTTGATCCAGTAAAGGTGTCGAGGAAGAAGATGAGTTATGTCAGCACAACGGCATGGTGATGGTGATGGTGAAGTGATCCGCTCAGGACTTCACCTAACCACAACGAAGATATGACCGGAGGTGTAAAGTGTGGAGGGGGCGCCCGCACACGGGTAACAATTGTTGGTGTGTGTTCTAGGCGCCCCCTCCCCACGTATATATATGTGGGATGGGGAGGGGAGCACCCATGGGGCACCCCAAGTAGGAGCAATCCTACTCGGGGTCCTCCCCCTATTTGGCCACCCCCTTTTCCTTATTTCCGGAGAGAAATAGGGAAGGGGGAAGGGAGAAAGGAAAGGGGGGGGGATAACCCCCTTTGCTCCTTCTCCAATTCGGCCACATGCCTAAGGGGCGGCGTGCCACCCATTGTGGGCTGGTGTGCTCCCTTCTTATGGCCCATATCTCCCCCCCAGGGGTTCTAGTAACCCCCCCCCCCCGATACTCCAATAAATACCCAATACTACCCGGAACACTTTTAGTGTCCGAATACTATCATCCTATATATCAATCTTTACCTCTCGACCATTTCGAGAGTCATGTCCGTGATCTCATCCGGGACTCCGAACGACATTCGGTCACCAAATCACATAACTCATATAATACTAAATCGTCATCGAACGTTAAGCGTGCAGACCCTACGGGTTCGAGAACTATGTAGACATGACCGAGACACCTCTCCAGTCAATAACCAATAGCGGAACATGGATGCTCATATTGGTTCCTACATATTCTACAAAGATCTTTAACGATCGAACCATTATGACAACATACATTATTCCCTTTGTCATCGGCATGTTACTTGCCCGAGATTCGATCATCAGTATCTTTATACCTAGTTCAATCTCGTTACTAGCAAGTCTCTTTACTCGTTCCATAATACATCATCCCGCAACAAACTCATTAGTCACTTTGCTTGCAAGTTTTCTCATGATGTGTATTACCGAGAGGGCCCAGAGATACCTCTTCGATACTCGGAGTGACAAATCCTAATCTCGATATATGCCAACCCAACAAACACTTTTGGAGATACCTGTAGAGCATCTTTATAATCACCCAGCTATGTTGTGATGTTTGATAGCACACAAGGTATTCCTGTGGTATCTAGGAGTTCCATAATCTCATAGACGAAGGAATATGTATTTGACATGAAGAAAGCAATAGCAATAAAACTGAACGATCAAAATACTAAGCTAACGGATGGGTCATGTCCATCAAACCATTCTCCTAATGATGTGATCCCGTTATCAAATGACAACTCATGTCCATGGTTAGGAAACCTTAACCATCTTTGATCAATGAGCTAGCCAAGTAGAGGCTCACTAGGGACTCAGTGTTTTGTCTATGTATTCACACATGTATTAAGGTTTCCGGTCAATACAATTTTAGCATGAATAATAAACATTTATAATGAATAAGGAAATATAAAATAACAATTTTATTATTACCTCTAGGGCATATTTCCTTCAGTCTCCCACTTGCACTAGAGTTAATAATCTAGATTACATTGTAATGATTCTAATACCCATGGAGTCCTGGTGTTGATCATGTTTTGCTCGTGGAAGATGCTTAGTCAATGGGTCTGCAACATTCAGATCCATATGTGTTTTGCAAATCTCTATGTCTCCCTCCTTGATTTGATCATGGATGGAGTTGAAGCGTCTCTTGATGTGTTTGGTTCTTTTGTGAAATTTGGATTCCTTCACCAAGGTAATTTCTCCAGTATTGTCACAAAAGATTTTCATTTGACCCGATGCACTACGTATTACACCTAGATCGGATATGAACTCCTTCATCCAGACTCCTTAATTTGCTGCTTCCGAAGCAGCTATGTACTCTGCTTCACACGTAGAACCCGCCACGATGCTCTGGAACTGTACCAACTAACAGCTCCACCATTCAATATAAATATGTATCCGGTTTGTGAGTTACAGTCATCCGGATCAGTGTCAAAGCTAGTATCGACGTAACCATTTACGGCGAGCTCCTTGTCACCTCCATAAACGAGAAACATATCCTTAGTCCTTTTCAGGTACTTTAGGATGTTCTTGACCGTTGTCTAGTGATCCACTCCCGGATTACTTTGGTACCTTCCTGCTAAACTTATAGCAAGGCACAAGGTCTGGTACACAGCATATCATACATGATAGAACCTATGGCTGAGGCATAGGGGATGACTTTCATGTTCTCTCTATCTTCTGCAGTGGTCGGGCATTGAGTTTGACTCAACTTCACACCTTGTAACACAGGCAAGAACCCTTTCTTTGACTAATCCATTTTGAACTTCTTCAAAACTTTATCAAGGTATGTGCTTTGTGAAAGTCCTATTAAGCGTCTAGATCTATCTCTGTAGTTCTTGATGCCCAATATATAAGCAGCTTCAACGAGGTCTTTCATTGAAAAACTTTTATTCAAGTATCCTTTTATGCTATACATAAATTCTATATCACTTCCAATCAACAATATGTCATCCACATATAATATTAGAAATGCTACAAAGCTCCCACTCACTTTCTTGTAAATACAGGCTTCTCCGAAAGTATGTATAAAATCATATGCTTTGATCACCTCATCAAAGCGTATATTCCAACTCTGAGATGCTTGCACTAGTCCATAGATGGATCATTGGAGCTTGCACACTTTGGTAGCACCTTTAGGATCGACAAAACTTTCTGGTTGCATCATATACAACTCTTCTTTAAGTAATCCATTAAGGAATGCAGTTCTGAAGTCCATCTGCCAAATTTCATAATCATAAAATGTGGCAATTGCTAACATGATTCGAACAGACTTAAGCATCGCTATGGGTGAGAAAGTCTAATCGTAGTCAACTCCTTGAACTTGTCAAAAACCTTTCACGACAAGTCGAGCTTTGTAGACAGTAACATTACCATCAACGTCAGCCTTCTTCTTCAAGATCCATTTATTCTCTATGGCTCGCCGATCATCGGGTAAGTCAACCAAATTCACATGGATCCTATCTTAGATTTCATGGCCTCGAGCCATTTATCGGAATCTGGGCTCATCGTCGCTTCTTCATAGTTCGTAGGTTCGTCATGGTCTAGTAACATGACTTCCAGAACAGGATTACTGTACCACTCTGGTGTGGAACATGCTCTGGTTGACCTACGAGGCTCGGTAATAACTTGATCTGAAGTTTCATGGTCATTATCATTAGCTTCCTCTCTTGTTGGTGTAGTCATCACGAGAACGGTTTTGTGTGATGAGCTACTTTCCAATTCGAGAGAAGGTACAACTATCTAATCAAGTTCTACTTTCCTCCCACTCACTTCTTTCAAGAGAAACTTGCTACCTCTTGAGCACTGCGTTGGTTTTCCCCAAAGAGGAAGGGATGATGCAGCAAAGTAGCGTAAGTATTTCCCTCAGTTTTTGAGAACCAAGGTATCAATCTAGTAGGAGGCTACGTACGAGTCCCTCGTACCTGCACAAAACAAATAAATCCTCGCAACCAACGCGAATAGGGGTTGTCAATCCCTACACGGCCACTTATGAGAGTGAGATCTGATAGATATGATAAGATAATATTTTTGGTATTTTTGTGATAAAGATGCTAAGTAAAATAAAGGCAAAGTAAAAATCAAAGGAAATAACTAAGTAGTAGGAGATTAATATGATAAAGATAGACCTGGGGGCCATAGGTTTCACTAGTGGCTTCTCTCGAGAGCATAAGTATTCTACGGTGGGTGAACAAATTACTGTTGAGAAATTGACATAATTGAGCATAGTTATGAGAATATCTAGGTATGATCATGTATATAGGCATCACATCCGAGACAAGTAGACCGACTCCTGCCTGCATCTACTACTATTACTCCACTCGTTGACCGCTATCCAGCATGCATCTAGAGTATTAAGTTAAAAACAGAGTAACGCCTTAAGCAAGATGACATGATGTAGAGGGATAGACTCATGCAATATGATGAAAACCCTATCTTGTTATCCTTGATGGCAACAATACAACATGTGCCTTGCTGCCCCTACTGTCATTGGGAAAGGACACCGCAAGATTGAACCCAAAGCTAAGCACTTCTCCCATTGCAAGAAAGATCAATCTAGTAGGCCAAACCATACTGATAATTCGAAGAGACTTGCAAAGATAACCAATCATACATAAAAGAATTCATAGAAGATTCAAATATTATTCATAGATAGACTTGATCATAAACCCACAATTCATCGGTCTCAACAAACACACCGCAAAAAGAAGATTACATCGAATAGTTCTCCACAAGAGAGGGGGAGAACATTATATTGAGATCCAAAAAGAGAGAAGAAGCCATCTAGCTAATAACTATGGACCCGTAGGTCTGAGGTAAACTACTCACACTTCATCGGAGAGGCTATGGTGTTGATGTAGAAGCCCTCCATGACCGATGCCCCCTCCGGCGGAGCTCCGGAACAGGCCCCAAGATGGGATATTGTGGATACAGAAAGTTGCGGTAGTGGAATTAGGTTTTTGGCTCTGTATCTGATCGTTTGGGGGTATGTAGGTATATATAGGAGGAAGGAGTATGTCAGTGGAGCAACAGGGGGCCCACGAGGGTGGAGGGCGCGCCTTGGGGGGGGAGGCGCGCCCCCTACCTCGTGGCCTCCTCTTTTGTGTCTTGACGTAGGGTCCAAGTCTCCCGGGTCTTGTTTGGTGAGAAAATCACGTTCCCGAAGGTTTCGTTTGGACTCCGTTTGATATTCCTTTTCTTCGAAACCCTAAAATAGGCAAAAAAAACAGCAATTCTATGCTGGGCCTCCGGTTAATAGGTTAGTCCCAAAAATAATATAAAAGTGGATAATAAAGCCCAATAATGGCCAAAACAGTAGATAATATAGCATGGAGCAATGAAAAATTATAGATACGTTGGAGACGTATCAAGCATCCCCAAGCTTAATTCCTGCTCGTCCTCGAGTAGGTAAATGTTAAAAACATAATTTTTGATGCGGAGTGCTACTTGGCATAATGTTAATGTAATTCTTATTAATTGTGGTATGAATATTCAGATCCGAAAGTTTCAAGACAAAAGTTTAATATTCACATAAAAATAATAATACTTCAAGCATACTAACAAAGCAATTATGTCTTCTCAAAATAACATGGCCAAAGAAAGTTATCCCTACAAAATCATATAGTCTGGCTGTGCTCCATCTTCACCACACAAAATATTTAAATCATGCACAACCCCGATGACAAGCCAAGAAATTGTTTCATACTTTTGACATTCTCAAAACTTTTTCAATTTTCACGCAATACATGAGCGTGAGCCATGGACATAGCACTATAGGTGGAATAGAATGGAGGTTGTGGAGAAGACAAAAAGGGACAAGATAGTCTCACATCAACTAGGCGTATCAACGGGCTATGGAGATGCCCATCAATAGATATCAATGTGAGTGAGTAGGGATTGCCATGCAACGGATGCACTAGAGCTATAAGTATATGAAAGCTCAAAAAGAAACTAAGTGGGTGTTCATCCAATTTGCTTGCTCATGAAGACCTAGGGCGATTTGAGTAAGCCCATCATTGGAATATACAAGCCAAGTTCTATAATGAAAAATTCCTACTAGTATATGAAAGTGATAATATGAGAGACTCTCTACTATGAATATCATGGTGCTACTTTGAAGCACAAGTGTGGTAAAAGGATAGTAACATTGTCCCTTCTCTCTTTTTCTCTCATTTTTTTATTTGGGCCTTTTCTCCTTTTTTATGGCCTCTTTTTTTTCTTTTCTTACGTCCGGAGTCTCATCCCGACTTGTGGGGGAATCATAGTCTCCATCATCCTTTCCTCACTGGGACAATGCTCTAATAATGATGATCATAACACTTTTATTTTTCTTACAACTCAAGAATTATAACTCGATACTTAGAACAAAATATGACTCTATATGAACACCTCCGGCGGTGTACCGGGATATGCAATGAATCATGAGTGACATGTATGAAAAAATTATGAACGGTGGCTTTGCCACAAATACGTTGTCAACTACATGTTCATGCTAAGCAATATGACATTGATGGAGTGTGTCATAATAAATCGAACAGTGGAAAGTTGCATGGCAATATATCTCGGAATGGCTATGGAAATGCCATAATAGGTAGGTATGGTGGCTGTTTTGAGGTAGGTATATGGTGGGTGTATGATACCGGCGAAAGGTGCGCGGTATTAGAGAGGCTAGCAAAGGTGGAAGGGTGAGAGAAGTGTGTATAATCCGTGGACTCAACATTAGTCATAAAGAACTCATATACTTATTGCAAAAATCTACAAGTTATCAAAGCAAAGTATTACGCGCATGATCCTAGGGGCATAGATTGGTAGGAAAAGACAATCGCTCGTCCCCGACCACCACTTATAAGGAAGACAATCAAAAAATAAATCATGTTCCAACTTCATCACATAACGGTTCACCATACGTGCATGCTACGGGAATCACAAACTTTAACACAAGTATTCTTCAAATTCACAATTACTCTACTAGCACAACTTTAATATCACCATCTTCATATCTAAAAACAATTATCAAGCATTGAACTTCTCATAGTATTCAACACACTCATAAGAAAGTTTTATTATTGATCTTGTGTACCAAGCATATTAGGATTTTAAGCAAATTACCATGCTATTAAGACTCTCAAAATAATCTAAGTGAAGCATGAGAGATCAATAGTTTATATAAAACAAATCCACCACCGTTCTCTAAAAGATATAAGTGAAGCACTAGAGCAAAACTATATAACTCAAAAGATATAAGCGAAGCACATAGAGTATTCTAGGAAATTACAAATCATGTATGGCTCTCTCAAAAGGTGTGTACAGCAAGGATGATTGTGGTAAACTAACAAGTAAATACTCATATCATACAAGACGCTCCAAGCAAAACACATATGATGTGGCGAATAAAAATATAGCTCCAAGTAAAGTTACCGATAGAAGTAGACGAAAAGAGGGGATGCTTCCGGGGCATCCCCAAGATTTGGCTTTTAGGTGTCCTTAGATTAGCTTGGGGGTGCCATGGGCATCCCCAAGCTTAGGCTCTTGCCACTCCTTGTTCCATAATCCATCAAATCTTTACCCAAAACTTGAAAACTTCACAACACAAAACTTAAAGTAGAAAATCTCGTGAGCTCCGTTACCGAAAGAAAACAAAAGACCAATTCAAGGTACTGTAATGAACTCATTCTTTATTTATATTGGTGTTATACCTACTTTATTACAACTTCTCTATGGTTTATAAACTATTTTACCAGCCATAGATTCATCAAAATAAGCAAACAACACACGAAAAACAGAATCTGTCAAAAACAGAACAGTCTGTAGTAATATGTGGCTAGCGCAAGATCTGGAACCCCAAAAATTCTAAAATAAATTTCTGGACGTGAGTAATTTATCTATTAATCATCTTCAAAAATAATTAACTAAATATCACTTTCCAAATAAAAATGGCAGTAGTTCTCGTGAGCGCTAAAGTTTCTGTTTTTTACAGCAAGTGTAACAAGACTTTCCCCAAGTCTTACCAACGGTTCTACTTGGCACAAACACTAATTAAACACAAAAACACAACCAAAACAGAGGCTAGATAAATTATTTATTACTAAACATGAGCAAAAATCAAGGAATTAAAATAAAATTGGGTGGCCTCCCAACAAGCGCTATCGTTTAACGCCCCTAGCTAATAACAAGCAAGGATAGATCTAGGTATTGCCATAATAGTAAGATAGATTATTAAAACTCATTTCATATTCTCTATGTTCGGCAGCAAGTTTTCTTTGAGGCAAGCACAAGTAATCGAAAGGGCTACATTTAATGGGACAAAATTCCCCAAGATCAACCTTGGGAGGTATAGGTTCCTCCTTTGGTCCTTCATATTGCACAACCAATTCATCATTATAAGCATTCTTTTGACAGAACTTTGTGAGCCTATATTCAAGAGAATATCCTAGTTCATTATTTCGAATAGCAAAATCATCATTAAGTTCAGAAATTTTGTCAACTAAAACATTGGTAGGAACCCTTTTTCTAAGATTTTCATTGAAAGCAACATAGTCTAGAGATTGAAAACGCATTATTTTTCCTCTTGATCAAAGAGGATAGCCTCTATGGGAGGATGGCAAGCATCCACCCTATAATGTGCAAAGATTTCTTTGGCCTCTTTTATTATGAATCTAAACTCATGAGGCAAAAATATAGTAGCGGCACGCTTAACAGAAGAATGCTCAATATTAGAAAACTCCAGGAAAATCCTTTGTATGCAAGGATGCATGTGCATAAATTGTCTTTCAAGTTCAACTACAAGCATGGCAATAGCGTCCACAAGACTACTGGTTCTATGAAGGATAGAACTTCCCAGAGAAGGTAAAGCACCGACACAAGTAAAGAATTCTTGAATAACTCCTTTTCCAATAATATTACCACTACCAACACGGAATTTTTTTGTATGTAAGATGGTTGGTTCTTTAGCAGGAGTATCAAAATTTTTCATGATATTATTATTGTCCATGTCGACAATAATTTCCTCAATTTCAGACATAGAGGCAGAAGGTAAAGGACTAGCCATGACAACAAGCAAACGAACTAACACACAAGCAAACAAAAAGCAAGCGGGCAAAAAGAGGCAAATAGAGAATAGAGGGAGGATAGAGAGAGAGGGCGAATAAAACGACAAGGGTGAAGTGGGGGAGAGGAAAACGAGAGGCAAATGGCAAATAATATAATGCGGGAGATAAGGGTATGTGATGGGTACTTGGTATGTTGACTTTTGCGTAGACCTTCCCGGCAATTGCTAACATGATTCGAACAGACTTAAGCATCACTACGAGTGAGAAAGTCTCATCGTAGTCAACTCCTTGAACTTGTCGAAAACCTTTCGCGACAAGTCGAGCTTTGTAGACAGTAACATTACCATCAATGTCAGTCTTCTTCTTGAAGATCCATTCATTCTCTATGGCTCGCCGATCATCCGGCAAGTCAACCAAATTCACGTGGATCCTTTCTTAGATTTCATGGCCTCGAGCCATTTATCGGAATCTGGGCTCATCATTGCTTCTTCATAGTTCGTAGGTTCATCATGGTCTAGTAACATGACTTCTAGAACAGGATTACCGTACCACTCTGGTGTGGAACGTGCTCTGGTTGACCTACGAGGCTCGGTAATAACTTGATCTGAAGTTTCATGATCATTATCATTAGCTTCCTCTCTAGTTGGTGTAGTCATCACGAGAACGGTATCAATTCAGTAGGAGGCTACGCGCGAGTCCCTCGTACCTGCACAAAACAAATAAATCCTCGCAACCAATGCGAATAGGGGTTGTCAATCCCTACATGGCCACTTACGAGAGTGAGATCTGATAGTTATGGTAAGATAATATTTTTGGTATTTTTGTGATAAAGATGCAAAGTAAAATAAAGGCAAAGTAAAAAGCAAAGGAAATAACTAAGTAGTAGGAGATTAATATGATAAAGATAGACCCGGGGGCCATAGGTTTCACTAGTGGCTTCTCTCGAGAGCATAAGTATTCTACGGTGGGTGAACAAATTACTATTGAGCAATTGACATAATTGAGCATAGTCATGAGAATATCTAGGTATGATAATGTATATAGGCATCACGTCCGAGACAAGTAGACCGACTCCTGCCTGCATCTACTACTATTACTCCACTCATCGTCCGCTATCCAACATGCATCTAGGGTATTAAGTTAAAAACAGAGTAACGTCTTAAGCAAGATGACATGATGTAGAGGGATAGACTCATGCAATATGATGAAAACCCCATCTTGTTATCCTCGATGGCAATAATACAACAAGTGCCTTGCTGCCCCTACTGTCACTGGGAAAGGACACCGCAAGATTGAACCCAAAGCTAAGCACTTCTTCCATTGCAAGAAAGATCAATCTAGTAGGCCAAACCATACTGATAATTCGAAGAGACTTGCAAAGATAACCAATCATACATAAAAGAATTCATAGAAGATTCAAATATTATTCATAGATAGACTTGATCATAAACCCACAATTCATCGGTCTCAACAAACACACCGCAAAAAGAAGATTACATCGAATAGTTCTCCACAAGAGAGGGGGAGAACATTATATTGAGATCCAAAAAGAGAGAAGAAGCCATCTAGCTAATAACTATGGACCCGTAGGTCTGAGGTAAACTACTCACACTTCATCGGAGAGGCTATGGTGTTGATGTAGAAGCCCTCCATGACCGATGCCCCCTCCGGCGAAGCTCCGGAACAGGCCCCAAGATGGGATATTGTGGATACAGAAAGTTGCGGTAGTGGAATTAGGTTTTTGGCTCTGTATCTGATCATTTGGGGGTATGTAGGTATATATAGGAGGAAGGAGTACGTCAACGGAGCAACAAGGGGCCCACGAGGGTG
>NC_041386.1:548739958-548744055 GCF_002162155.2 Triticum dicoccoides | reverse complement strand
TCCTCTTTTGTGTCTTGACGTAGGGTCCAAGTCTCCCGGGTCTTGTTTGGTGAGAAAATCACGTTCCCGAAGGTTCCGTTTGGACTCCGTTTGATATTCCTTTTCTTCAAAACCCTAAAATAGGCAAAAAAACAGCAATTCTATGCTGGGCCTCCGGTTAATAGGTTAGTCCCAAAAATAATATAAAATTGGATAATAAAGCCCAATAATGGCCAAAACAGTAGATAATATAGCATGGAGCAATGAAAAATTATAGATACGTTGGAGACGTATCAAGCATCCCCAAGCTTAATTCCTGCTCGTCCTCGAGTAGGTAAATGATAAAAACATAATTTTTGATGCATAGTGCTACTTGGCATAATGTTAATGTAATTCTTCTTAATTGTGGTATGAATATTCAGATCCGAAAGTTTCAAGACAAAAGTTTAATATTCACATAAAAATAATAATACTTCAAGCATACTAACAAAGCAAATATATCTTCTCAAAATAACATGGCCAAAGAAAGTTATCCCTACAAAACCATATAGTCTGGCTATGCTCCATCTTCACCACACAAAATATTTAAATCATGCACAACCCCGATGACAAGCCAAGCAATTGTTTCATACTTTTGACATTCTCAAAACTTTTTCAATTTTCACGCAATACATGAGCGTGAGCCATGGACATAGCACTATAGGTGGAATAGAATGGAGGTTGTGGAGAAGACAAAAAGGGACAAGATAGTCTCACATCAACTAGGCGTATCAACGGGCTATGGAGATGCCCATCAATAGATATCAATGTGAGTGAGTAGGGATTGCCATGCAACGGATGCACTAGAGCTATAAGTATATGAAAGCTCAAAAAGAAACTAAGTGGGTGTTCATCCAATTTGCTTGCTCATGAAGACCTAGGGCGATTTGAGTAAGCCCATCATTGGAATATACAAGCCAAGTTCTATAATGAAAAATTCCTACTAGTATATGAAAGTGATAACATGAGAGACTCTCTACTATGAATATCATGGTGCTACTTTGAAGCACAAGTGTGGTAAAAGGATAATAACATTGTCCCTTCTCTCTTTTTCTCTCATTTTTTTATTTGGGCCTTTTCTCCTTTTTTATGGCCTCTTTTTTTTCTTTTTTTACGTCCGGAGTCTCATCCCGACTTGTGGGGGAATCATAGTCTCCATCATCCTTTCCTCACTGGGACAATGCTCTAATAATGATGATCATCACACTTTTATTTTTCTTACAACTCAAGAATTATAACTCGATACTTAGAACAAAATATGACTCTATATGAACGCCTCCGGCGGTGTACCGGGATATGCAATGAATCATGAGTGACATGTATGAAAAAATTATGAACGGTGGCTTTGCCACAAATACGTAGAACCCGCCACGATGCTCTGGAACTGTACCAACTGAAAGCTCCACCATTCAATATAAATATGTATCCGGTTTGTGAGTTACAGTCATCCAGATCAGTGTCAAAGCTAGTATCGACATAACCATTTACGGCGAGCTCCTTGTCACCTCCATAAACGAGAAACATATCCTTAGTCCTTTTCAGGTACTTTAGGATGTTCTTGACCGTTGTCCAGTGATCCACTCCCGGATTACTTTGGTACCTTCCTGCTAAACTTATAGCAAGGCACAAGGTCTGGTACACAGCATATCATACATGATAGAACCTATGGCTGAGGCATAGGGGATGACTTTCATGTTCTCTCTATCTTCTGCAGTGGTCGGACATTGAGTTTGACTCAACTTCACACCTTGTAACACAGGCAAGAACCCTTTCTTTGACTAATCCATTTTGAACTTCTTCAAAACTTTATCAAGGTATGTGCTTTGTGAAAGTCCTATTAAGCGTCTTGATCTATCTCTGTAGTTCTTGATGCCCAATATATAAGCAGCTTCAATGAGGTCTTTCATTGAAAAACTTTTATTCAAGTATCCTTTTATGCTATACATAAATTCTATATCACTTCCAATCAACAATATGTCATCCACATATAATATTAGAAATGCTACAAAGCTCCCACTCACTTTCTTGTAAATACAGGCTTCTCCGAAAGTATGTATAAAACCATATGCTTTGATTACCTCATCAAAGCGTATATTCCAACTCTGAGATGCTTGCACTAGTCCATAGATGGATCATTGGAGCTTGCACACTTTGGTAGCACCTTTAGGATCGACAAAACTTTCTGGTTGCATCATATACAACTCTTCTTTAAGTAATCCATTAAGGAATGCAGTTCTGAAGTCCATCTACCAAATTTCATAATCATAAAATGTGGCAATTGCTAACATGATTCGAACAGACTTAAGCATCGCTATGGGTGAGAAAGTCTAATCGTAGTCAACTCCTTGAACTTGTCGAAAACCTTTCACGACAAGTCGAGCTTTGTAGACAGTAACATTACCATCAACGTCAGTCTTCTTCTTCAAGATCCATTTATTCTCTATGGCTCGCCGATCATCGGGTAAGTCAACCAAATTCACATGGATCCTATCTTAGATTTCATGGCCTCGAGCCATTTATCGGAATCTGGGCTCATCGTCGCTTCTTCATAGTTCGTAGGTTCGTCATGGTCAAGTAACATGACTTCCAGAACAGGATTACTGTACCACTCTGGTGTGGAACATGCTCTGGTTGACCTACGAGGCTCGGTAATAACTTGATCTAAAGTTTCATGGTCATTATCATTAGCTTCCTCTCTTGTTGGTGTAGTCATCACGAGAACGGTTTTGTGTGATGAGCTACTTTCCAATTCGAGAGAAGGTACAACTACCTAATCAAGTTCTACTTTCCTCCCACTCACTTCTTTCAAGAGAAACTTGCTACCTCTTGAGCACTGCGTTGGTTTTCCCCAAAGAGGAAGGGATGATGCAGCAAAGTAGCGTAAGTATTTCCCTCAGTTTTTGAGAACCAAGGTATCAATCCAGTAGGAGGCTACGCGCGAGTCCCTCGTACCTGCACAAAACAAATAAATCCTCGCAACCAACGCGAATAGGGGTTGTCAATCCCTACACGGCCACTTACGAGAGTGAGATCTGATAGATATGATAAGATCATATTTTCGGTATTTTTGTGATAAAGATGCAATGTAAAATAAAGGCAAAGTAAAAAGCAAAGGAAATAACTAAGTATTAGGAGATTAATATGATAAAGATAGACCTGGGGGCCATAGGTTTCACTAGTGGCTTCTCTCGAGAGCATAAGTATTCTACGGTGGGTGAACAAATTACTATTGAGCAATTGACATAATTGAGCATAGTTATGAGAATATCTAGGTATGATCATGTATATAGGCATCACGTCTGAGACAAGTAGACCGACTCCTGCCTGCATCTACTACTATTACTGCACTCATCGACCGCTATCCAGCATGCATCTAGAGTATTAAGTTAAAAACAGAGTAACGCCTTAAGAAAGATGACATGGTGTAGAGGGATAGACTCATGCAATATGATGAAAACCCTATCTTGTTATCCTTGATGGCAACAATACAACATGTGCCTTGCTGCCCCTACTGTCACTGGGAAAGGACACCGCAAGATTGAACCCAAAGCTAAGCACTTCTCCCATTGCAAGAAAGATCAATCTAGTAGGCCAAACCAAACTGAAAATTCGAAGAGACTTGCAAAGGTAACCAATCATACATAAAAGAATTCAGAGAAGATTCAAATATTATTCATAGATAGACTTGATCATAAACCCAAAATTCATCGGTCTCAACAAACACACCGCAAAAAGAAGATCACATCGAATAGTTCTCCACAAGAGAGGGGGAGAACATTGTATTGAGATCAAAAAAGAGAGAAGAAGCCATCTAGGTAATAACTATGGACCCGTAGGCCTGAGGTAAACTACTCACACTTCATCGGAGAGGCTATGGTGTTGATGTAGAAGCCCTCCGTGATCGATGCCCCCTCCAGCGGAGCTCTAGAACAGGCCCCAAGATGGGATCTCGTGGATACAGAAATATGCGGCGATGGAATTAGGTTTTTGGCTCCATATCTGTTTGTTTCGGGGTACGTAGGTATATATAGGAGGAAGGAGTATGTTGGTGCAGCAACAGGGGGCCCACGAGGGTGGAG
>NC_041386.1:548729050-548739548 GCF_002162155.2 Triticum dicoccoides | reverse complement strand
GTCCAAGTCTCCCGGGTCTTGTTTGTTGAGAAAATCACGTTCCCGAAGGTTTCATTCCGTTTGGACTCCGTTTCATATTCCTTTTCTTCAAAACCCTAAAACAGGCAAAAAACAGCAATTCTGGGCAGGGCCTCCGGTTAATAGGTTAGTCCCAAAAATAATATAAAAGTGGATAATAAAGCCCAATAATGTCCAAAACAGTAGATAATATAGCATGGAGCAATCAAATATAGATACGTTGGAGACGTATCAAAACTCCTTCTCTAGAAAGTTTCCATTCTTGGCAACAAATATCTTGCCTTCGGATTTGTGGTAGAAGTTGTACCCAATTTTTTCCTTAGGGTATCCTATTAAGACGCACTTCTCCGATTTGGGTTCGAGCTTATCAGGCTGAAGCCTTTTGACATAAGTGTCGCAACCCCAAACTTTAAGAAATGGCGGCTTAGGTTTCTTGCTAAACCACCATTCATACGGTGTCGTCTCAACGGATTTAGACGGTGCCATATTTTTCGTGAATGCAGCTGTTGCTACCTCTTGAGCAAAGTAGAGTAAGTATTTCCCTCAGCTTTTGAGGACCAAGGTATCAATCCAGTAGGAGACAACACACAAGCCACTGAATACTTGCACAAACAAACACCAACTTGCACCCAACGCGACAAAGGGGTTGTCAATCCCTTCACGGTTATTTGCAAAGTGAGATCTGGTATAGATGGATAAACAGTAAAATGATATTTTTTGGTTCATGGAATGGAAAGTAAAAGATTGCAAAGAAAGTAAATAGGAAACTAAAATTGTAGATCGGAAACTTATATGATGGAAAATAGACCCGGGGGCCATAGGTTTCACTAGAGGCTTCTCTCAAGATAGAAAATATTACAGTGGGTGAACAAATTACTGCCGAGCAATTGATAGAAAAGCGCAAAGTTATGACGATATCTAAGGCAATGATCATGAATATAGGCATCACGTCTGTATCAAGTAGACCGACTCCTGCCTGCATCTACTACTATTACTCCACACGTCGACCGACTCCTACCTGCATCTAGAGTATTAAGTTCATAGAACAGAGTAACGCATTAAGTAAGATGACATGATGTAGTGGGATAAACTCAAGCAATATGATGAAAACCCCATCTTGTTATCCTCGATGGCAACAATACAATAAGTGTCGGTTCCCCTTCTGTCACTAGGATCGAGCACCGCAAGATTGAACCCAAAGCTAAGCACATCTCCCATTGCAAGAAAAACCAATCTAGTTTGCCAAACCAAATCGATAGTTCGAAGAGAATTGCAAAGATATCAAATCATGCATATAAGAATTCAGAGGACATTCAAATAATATTCATAGATAATCTAATTATAAATCCACAATTCATCGGATCTCGGCAAACGCACCGCAAAAAGTAGTACATCAAATAGATATCCAAGAATATCGAGGAGAGCATGGTATTGAGAATCAAAGAGAGAGAAGAAGCCATTTAGCTACTAGCTATGGATCCGTAGGTCTTTGGTAAACTACTCACGCTCGGAGAGGCAATGGTGTTGATGTAGAAGCCCTCCTTGATCGAATCCCCCTCCAGCAGGACACCGAAAAGGCCCCTAGATGGGATCTCACGGGTATAGAAGGTTGCGGTGGTGGAAAAGTGGTTTCGTGGCTCCCCTGGAAGGTTTTGGGGTATTTGAGAATATATAAGCGAAAGAAATAGGTTGGTGGAATCACGAGGGGCCCACAAGGGTGGGGGCGCGGCCTACCCCCCTGGGCCCGCCCTCCAACCTTGTGGCTGCCTCGTGGCTTTCCTGACGTGCACTCCAAGCCCTCTGGATGTCTTCTGGTCCAAGAAAAATCACCGCGAAAGTTTCATTCCGTTTGGACTCCATCTAGTATTCCTTTTCTGCGAAAATCTAAAACAAGGAAAAAAAAGGAACTGGCATTGGGCTCTAGGTTAATAGGTTAGTCCCAAAGTAATATAAAATAGCATATAAATGCATATAAAACATCCAAAACAGATAATATAATAGCATGGAACAATCAAAAATTAGATATACGTTGGAGACGTATTAGGCATCCCCAAGCTTAATTCCTGCTTGTCCTCGAGTAGGTAAATGATAGAAACATAATTTTTGTTGTGGAATGCTACCTAACATATTTATCCATGTAATTCTCTTTATTGTGGCATGAATGTTCAGATCCGTATGATTCAAAACAAAAGTTTAATATTGACATAAAAACAATAATACTTCAAGCATACTAACAAAATAATTATGTCTTCTCAAAATAACATGGCCAAAGAAAGCATATCCCTACAAAATCATATATTCTGGCTATGCTCCATCTTCATCATGCAAAATATTCAAATCACGCACAACCCCGATGACAAGCCAAGAAATTGTTTCATACTTTGGACGTTCTTAAACTTTTTCAACTTTCACGCAATACATGAGCGTGAGCCATGGACATAGCACTATAGGTGGAATAGAAGGTGGTTGTGGAGAAGACAAAAAGGAAGGAGATAGTAGCACATCAACTAGGCATATCAACAGGCTATGGAGATGCCCATCAATAGATATCAATGTGAGTGAGTAGGGATTGCCATGCAACGGATGCACTAGAGCTATAAGTTTATGAAAGCACAAAAAGAAAACTAAAAGTGCTATAATGAAAAATTCCCACTAGTATATGACAGTGATAATATAGGAGACTCTCTATCATGAAGATCATCATGCTACTTTGAAGCACAAGTGTGGCAAAAGGATAGTAACATTGTCCTTCTCTCTTTTCTCTCATTTTTTGGGCCTTCTCTCTTTTTTTCCTCACATGGGCCAATGCTCTAATAATGAGGATCATCACACTTTTGTTTACTTACAACTCAAAAATTACAACTCGATATTAGAACAAACATATGACTCTATATGAATGCCTCCGGTGGAGTACCGGGATGTGCAATGAATCAAGAGTGACATGTATAAAAATGATGAACGGTGGCTTTGCCACAAATACGATGTCAACTGCATGATCATGCATAGCAATATGACAATTATGGAGTGTGTCATAATAAACATAATGGTGGAAAGTTGCATGGCAATATATCTCGGAATGGCTATGGAAATGCCATAATAGGTAGGTATGGTGGCTGTTTTGAGGAAGGTATATGGTGGGTTTATGGAACCGGCGAAAGTTGCACGACACAAGAGAGGCTAGCAATGCCAGAAATGTGAGAGTGCGTATAATCCATGGACTCAACATTAGTCATAAAGAACTCGCATGCTTATTGCAAAAATCTATTATGTAGCGACCAGACCTCAAACGGTCCAATCTCTATGCTCAGGTGTCATCCCTGGATCAGTAATGCTGACACCACACAGTACTTTAAGGATTTATAACAAAGTAGCAATCACACACTTATTGCATCGAGTGTCTCAAAAGAGAACTTATTACAATAAATATGGCTTAAGGCCATCTAATAATGATAACAGCGGAAGGCTTGGAAGATAAGTGAGTCCATCAACTCCAACGGCATCACTGAGTATAGAACCACGACCTAAAAGGCACCTTACTCGTCGTCTGAAAAGTCTGCAACATGAACATTGCAGCCCGAAACGGGTCAGCACATGGAATATGCTGGCAATGTAACACATAGAGAATGATGGAAGAATAAAACTATACTACATGCATATTTTGTTGGTGGAAAGCTCTATGGTTACAGTTTTGTGTAAAGCCAATTTTTCCCTACTGCAAAGGAATAAATTTTATTTAACTATCATGGTAGTTGTTAAACATTGAGAATGGTTGACAGCATTCTCAATCCCAATTAAGCATCATCATTAAAAACCCAACAAAATTAATTAGAGTAACATGATGAGATTCACATGATAATCCAGGTACTAGATACTCAAGATGTCCATAACCGGGGACACGGCTAATCATGATTAGTTTATACACTCTACAGAGGTTTGTGCACTTTCCCCCACAAGACTTGATCTCCTCCGTTCGATTTCTCGCACTACAAGGTGTTTGAGAAATGGATGACCGAGACATAGTCTTTCAGAAGCGCTAGCACCTTACGATCGGGTAGACCGTACCACCTACATCCCCTACATCTGCTAGTCTACCACTGTAAGAGTTCGCATGACTTAGTCAACTATGCTAGAGCCCATAGTAGCTTGTGGCTGCACACGGAAGATTCTAGCATGAATAATCTCATGATCCCTTTGAGCCTGGGTGGCGGTCCAAAGAAAAACAGGCAATCGCTGGAATACCCAGGTGCCTCAATCCACCCAGATGTGTATTTAAGTTGCCACCTTAGATAAACCATTAAATTATCAATCTCACATTTGTCATGGATTTCACTCACCCAATCCACGTCTACTAGCATAGCATGGCATAACAAGCAAATGTAGAAGTAACTTCCAAAGGTTTGATAATAACAGGTAATAGGTACTACCTCATCTACTTCCCAGACCCACAATTTAATTAGATCCTAATCATGCAATGGTGTGAGGGTTGATCTAATGCAATAAAAACTGGGTAATAGGAAGTATGATCAAAGTGTTACTTGCCTTGCTGATGATCCGTGAAACCTAGCGATTCGAAGTAGCAAGCGGTGCACTCCGGATACTCTATCGCAAACAAA
Source organism: Triticum dicoccoides (assembly GCF_002162155.2). Classification (NCBI taxonomy): domain Eukaryota; kingdom Viridiplantae; phylum Streptophyta; class Magnoliopsida; order Poales; family Poaceae; genus Triticum; species Triticum dicoccoides. The sequence goes on along the minus strand of NC_041386.1, from coordinate 548,734,917 downwards.
CAAGCATACAATAAGTTCTCAACTAATGCATAGGTAAAACTCGAATAAAAGATCTAACTAGATAGTTCAACTTAAGAACTCTCGTTGGCAAAAAGAACCAAATCATACGAAGCAACGAAATACAAACGGCAAAAGAAATAAGCTCCGTTTACTAATCTGTATATAGGGCAATTTTTACTGAGGCAAAAACTTGTTTGAGTTGGTTAAACGGAAAGAGGGTCTCGAGATGAAACTCCAGGCGCTTGAATTGCCTGATTCCGACAAACGCGCGAAAAGTTAAACTAAAACGAACATTGAATCAGAAATCGCGATCAGAAAAATCATGGATTTAATCCGAGAAAAAGAAAAACGACGAACAGAATAACGAACGAACGTTCGTTTTCTAGAACTAAACGATGAACATGTTCGTTAAAACGAACGGACGAGCGAACGCTCGCTAAATAAATAAACCGGAGAAAAACCGATCTATTTAAAATAACGAAAACTCGGGTTTTCAAAAAAAACTGAAACGGCTTTTCTCAGAAAACTGGGGCGGCGGCTACCTCGGCTCGGGGCTCCGGCGATGCTCCGGCGGGGCTCCGGCGGCAGCGGGTGGTGTGGGGCGGCGGGGCGATGGCTGCGGGCGGTGGCAGGAGCGGCAAGCGGCGCAGGGCGGCGGCTGCGGCGGCGCGGGTGGCGTGGGGAGGCGGCGGCGGTGTGGGGCGGCTCCAGGGGGGTCCGGCGGGGTTTATAAAAGGGGGGGAGGCGGCGACTTGGGGAAGGGGACGGCCTCGGGAGGCGGGTCCTCCCCGGACTCGGCGGCGGCGGCGGCCGGGACTCCTGCCCCGACCCGGGCGGGAGGCGGCGGCGACTGGCTGGGCCGGCCTGCTCGGCTGGGCCCTTGGCCCAGTCGGGCGCGGGGTCTCTATTTTTTTAATCTATTTCGTTGCGACTAAAAAAATTCTAGAAAAATAAATAAAATTCTAAAAAATGCCAAAACAAATTTTCTCCGTCTAAATAAAATATTTAGAACAGGATGAACATTTTCTTGGCCCTAAATGCAATTTTTGAAAACGTGCAATTTTTCCTAAATTCAAATAAAATAGCAATTAAAACCAAAATAAAATCTTATTTGATTTTTTATTAAATCCTCAATATTTCTTTATTTTGGGAAAGTCATTTTATTCCCTCTCTCATATTTTGATAGCAGAAATAAATGAAGATAAAATAAATAAAATCAAATGATCCCTATTTCAAAATTTGAGAAAACTCAAATATGAAAATAACGAAATCCCCAACTCTCTCCGAGGGTCCTTGAGTTGCGTAGAATTTCTAGAATCCACCAAAAGCAATAAAATATGATATGCAATGATGATCTAATGTATAACATTCCAAATTGAAAATTTGGGATGTTACAAACCTACCCCCCTTAAGATGAATCTCGCCCTCGAGATTCGGGTTGGCTAGAAAATAGGTGAGGGTGGTCCTTCAACAATTCTTCCTCTCGCTCCCAGATGGCTTCATCCTTCGTGTGGTGGCTCCACTGAACTTTGCAAAACTTGATAACCTTGCTGCGGGTGACTTGGCTAGCATACTCAAGAATCTTGACTGGTTTCTCCTCATAGGTCAAATCACTGTCCAACTGAATCGCTTCCAGTGGCACTGTATCTCTCAGTGGTATCTCAGCCATCTCTGCGTGGCACTTCTTCAACTGGAAAACGTGGAACACGTCGTGAACTCCTGACAATCCTTCGGGCAATTCCAACTTGTAGGCTACTTCTCCCATACGCTCCACAACTTTGTATGGTCCTACAAAACGTGACGCTAACTTTCCCTTAACTCCAAAGCGCTTAACTCCTCGAAATGGAGATACTCGAAGATAAACTCAGTCTCCGACTTTGTAAACTGTCTCCTTGCGTTTTGAATCTGCGTAGCTCTTCTTTCTGGACTGGGCTACCTTGAGCCTATCGCGAATCAATTTTACTTTCTGTTCAGACTCCTTAATCAGATCTGGTCCAAACAATTGACGGTCTCCAACTTCATCCCATGACAACGGGGTCCTGTACCTCCTTCCGTACAAGGCTTCGAAAGGGGCCATTTTCAAACTGGATTGATAACTGTTGTTATAAGAGAATTCTGCGTATGGAAAATTCTCGTCCCAACTAGATCCGTAATCTAGCGCACAAGCTATCAGCATATCCTCCAAAATTTGATTGACTCTCTCGGTTTGTCCATCTGTCTGTGGATGGAAAGCTATACTGAACTCTTGCCTGGTACCCAAAGTTTTGTGCAACTGATTCCAGAACTTTGAGGTAAACTGGGTTCCTCTATCTGATACAATGTGTGACGCCATCTATTCAATCGTACACTAATCATACACGCAAATGTGTATGATCAAGATCAAGGACTCACAGGAGGATATCACAACACAACTCTAGACACAAATTAAAATAATACAAGCTTTATATTACAAGCCAAGGGCCTCAAAGGATCGAATACATAAGCTCAAAAGCACAAGAGTCAGCGGAAGCAACAATATATGAGTACAGACATGAGTTAAACAAGATTGCCTTAAGAAGGCTAGCACAAAAGCAGCAACGATCAAAAAGGCAAGGCCTCCTACTTGGGAGCCTCCTAACTACTCCAAGTCGTCAGCGGTCATCACGTAGTAGTAGTCATCCTCCGGGTAGTAGTAGTAGTCATCAGTGGCGTCGTCTGGCTCCTGGGATCCGTCAACTGGTCGCAACAATCGGGTAAGGGGGAAAAAGAAGTAGCAAAGCAACCATGAGTACTCATCCAAAGTACTCACAAGACTGACATCAGATCTAAACTAAGTATGCATCTGTATCAAAGGAATGGGTTGTATCTGTGGACTAAACTGCAGAATGCCGGAAGGGAAGGGGAAAACCTAGCCTATCGAAGACTAGCATCTTCTGGAAGCCACCATCTTGCAGCAACAGGAGGGAGTAGAGTAGCATAAAGTAAAGTAGTAGTAGTGTTATCAACCTCGGCCAGAGATCCTTTCTCGACTCCCTACGAGAAAGCAATCCCAAAGCCATACTATCCAGTTATCATCACAATCCAATTCTCATCAGCATCCAATTCTCATCACAAGTATCCAGTTCTAGTTGTATCGATCGGGATACAACTCCAGGTGTCCGTTACCGTAGGACAGGCTATCGATAGATGTTTTCTTCCCTGCAGGGGGTGCACCAACTTACCCACCACGCTTGATTAACTCCGGCCGACCACACTTTCCTGGGTCATGCCCGGCGTCGGCCAAACAATACGCCGCAACCCGACCTAGGCTTAATAGAGAGGCCAGCACGCCGGACTAAACCTATGCCCCCAGGGGTCATGGGCCATCTCCCCGGGAACTCCTGCACGTTACGTACGCGGCCGGTGAGCAGACCTAGCTACCTCCTTCAACAAGGTAGGTGCTTTCCAGTCCAACCCAGCGCGCGCCGCTCTGTCGCTGACGTCTATTAAGCTTCGGCTGATGTATACGACGCATAACGCCCATACTATGCCCACGTGATGGTTAGTGCTATCAGGACAGAGGCCCCTCGGATCAAATATCCAAATCGTAGTGGATTAGGAACGCGCGGTAACGAGCAGAGACTCACGATCGATGTGACCCCATCGCCCCGCCTCAGGTACATGCGGCAAGGGCTAAGAATGCCCGGCCACGCCTCGTAAGTATCTCGCGGGCACCTTCCAGGTCAACCCGACTCCACATCACTCGCAATTAAGCTCGCGCGGGTACCCCTCAGGGTCGACCCGTCTTTAGTAACATGGCTCAGTGTAAAGTCATAGTAACCATAGTAACTGTGTGTCTAACACCAAGGGGAAAACCTGAGGAATCACCCCCGGTGAATCCCACTCGATGTTATCATCAAGGTGAACGTAAGAGGATCCACCCTCGAGGTTCACACTTGAGGGGGTGCACGACGGGGCGGTAACGGAAGTGGTTAAGGAGGAAATCACCCTCGATGGCCTCGACCGTATAGCTACACTACAGAGATCTCATCAGGAGTGATGTATGAGGTTCACCCTTGGCACTCGATAGTAACTCTGTAGTGTTGTACAACCAAGGGGGTGATGTGCGGTGTCGGGGCCTGGACGTCGATCACGTTGATCGAGTCATCGAACATAAAGCGAGGCAACTGGGACAAGGTGGGGGTCACTGATGGATCACTAACCAACCTATACTAAGCAGTTTAGGATAAGCAGGTAAGGTATGAAATCAGGTAACAACAATAGGCTATGCATCAGAGTAGGATCATACAGAAAGCAGTAGCAGTTCTAATACAAGCATGAGAGGGAAAGAAATGGGCGATATCGGAATGATCAAAGGGGGTTTGCTTGCCTGGTTGCTCTGGCAAGGAGGGGTCGTCGTCGACCTAGCCAATCACAGGGGCCGCATCGGTCTCGGGGTCTACCGAAGAGAAGAGGGGGAAGAAACAGTAAATATAAAGCAACATAGCACCACAAAGCCTAACATGGCAATAAGATGTGTCGGATGTGGCCTAACGTATGGCTACGCGATAAAGGTGAAGGGGGAAAAGAACCGGGAATGTTTTCCCGGTTCCGGACCTGTGTCAGACAGATGACCGGAGGGGGAATGTTCCATGTTCAGATAGTTAGAGGCATCTGACAAGTAAACAGACCGCGTATACGGATACGTTGGATTTTTCTGAGCAACTTTCATATAGAAAACATTTCCATCCGAGTTACGGTTTAATTTCTATGAATTTTCAAAGTTTTAGCAATATTCTAAAATTATTAATTCGAATTATCCAAGTAGTAAAATGCTAAGTGCACCCGGTCCAGTGCACCCAGCTGTGTAACAGAGGCTGACAGTAGGGCCGGGAAACGCTGAGTCAGCAAGTCAACTTTTGACGGTTGACTGATCAACTTGACCAGCAGGTCCCATGTGTCATTGACAAGGCTATTAACATGGTTTTTAGTTAATCTAATAACTTAATTAGCAAGGTGGGACCCGGCTGTCAGTGAGACACTAAGTTAACTAGGTTAATCTAATTATAACTAATCCTAACGCTACAGTAGACGGGCCCATCCGTCGGTGGGCCATTACCTAACCTGATCTAACACACACACACACACACACACACACACACACACACACACACACACACCTGGCCGGCCAAGGACCCGGCCGGCAACACATGCGCATGTGCGGGCGTAGGGGCAGGCAGGCATGGCGGCGGCCGTGCCGGTGGACGGAGGCGGCGGGAGCGATGGTCGGCGGTGAGCGCGGAGCGGCGACTAGCGGCGGCATGCAGGGGCGAGCGGAGGGCGACGACATGGCTAGGCGTGCGGGCGACACTTGCGACGAGGCGCAGGGGCGCGGGTGGACGCGAGCTCGGGGCTCGGCCGGGCGAGCGAGGGCGACGACAGAGAGCGAGAGGCAGAGGCGGCTCTAGTAGCTAGGCAGCAGCGACAACTAAGCAAAGCAGCAAGCAAGCAGCGGGCAGGGAAGCAGTGAAGCAGTGCAGGAGTGCGGGCGACGACGGGCGCGGCGGGTGCCGAGCAGCGGCAGCGGCGAATAAGCACAGCCGAGCCGCAGCAGCTGTAGGTGCGGGCGACGACAGGCGGCGACGCAGGGAAAGGAGCGGGGCAGGTGAGCGGGACGGGCTCGGCGGCGCGGGCGCGGGCTCACGGTAGCGGAGGGAGAGGTCCGGGCGCGTCGGTGGTGACGTCCTATGGCGATGGGAATAATGAAAAGGAGAAGGTGGGATGTGCTGCAGCTCACAGCGTTGCCGGGGAGAAGCACGGGGAGGCCGGGGAGGTCGTGGTGCGGCAGACCGACGACGAAGTTGCGATGGCCTGGCGTAGAAGACCGGGTCGAAGGAGACGTTCAGTGG
>NC_041386.1:548721359-548728602 GCF_002162155.2 Triticum dicoccoides | reverse complement strand
TGAAGACGAGGGTCTTCCTGGACACCTCGGGTCGGCGAGGGCTCGCCGGTGACCATGGCTTTGGTGAGCGGCGGCGGCGGCTTTGCTCGGGGAAGAAGGAAGCAGTGCAAGGGGGAAAGGGAAAGTGGCTAGGGTTGTCGGGGCCGCGGACGGCTTCTTGTAGGATAACGGGGAGGAGCCGGATGGCCGGCATGTGGCCAAGCGTGGCCATGTCGCCGCCGGATGCCTGCCACAGCGTTCCTGTGAACAAAGAAAGAAGATGAGGGGGGAGTCGGGCTGGGCCTCATTGTAGGTTGGGTGGGCTTTGCCATTGTAACACTAGCTTAGCCTTTAACACAATCCTTTTCTGTTACTTATTTTCTTTACTGTTTTCTATTTAAATTGTAAAACTAAATGAGTTTTGCTAGAGATGAGACTTGTCACATAAATCAAGCACATTATTTCTAGGAGACACAAAAAGTTTGAGGTCAAACGGAGGTGCCTAACCATTTTTAGAAATTGAAAAGGCCAATTTTAAAAACTGTTGGACCACAAATTGATTCCCAGGGGAATTTTGGGAATTCAAAAGAGGTTGGTTCAAACATGACAAATATCAAGGGATTATTTGCCATACTTTGAACATTTTAGTTTTGCTGTTTGGAGAAATAATTTATTTGACTTTATTCTGAAATTGAATTTGAACGGGGATTTGAATCAAGCGAGGATTAGCAACAGTAATGTGATGACAAAGCACCATTAGCAGAGGATTACTGTAGCTTAACTATACGGGTGTCACACAATGCTCCTTGGAACTCCATGCAGACATACGATTCTGGTCATGTATATCTTTGCCAACTTGGCACTAGTATAGGTAGTCTTCACTGCAATGAAATGAGCTACCTTTGTCAAACGATCGACTACAACCCATATCGAGTCATAGCCTGAACGAGTTCTGGGCAATCCTATGATAAAATCCATGCCTAGCTTATCCCACTTCCATTCAGGTATCGGCAATGGCTGTAGCAATCCTGCTGGCTTCTGATGCTCTGCCTTTACTCTCTGACATACATCACAAACGGCTACATACTCCGCAATATCCTTCTTTATTCCGGCCCACCAGAAAATATCCTTCAAATCCAAATACATCTTGGTATTTCCTGGGTGAATCGGATATGGTGAATCAGGGCCTCTTGCAGAATCAATTTCCTGATCTCCGAATCATTAGGCACATAAACACGGTCTTCAAACCATAAGGTATCGTGCTCATCCTCACGAAATCCTTTAGCTTTTCCTTTGCTCATTTTCTCCTTAATAGAAGCAATCTCCTTGTCAGTCCTTTGAGCTTCTCTGATCTTATCCATCAAAGTAGACTGAATCTCCAATGCTGCTACATAGCCTCTCGGAACTATCTCCAAACGTAGCTCACAAAGATTTTCGAGTAACTCCTTTGGTAAATCTCCCATCATTAAGGTGTTGACATGACTTTTATGGCTCAACGCGTCAGCTACTACGTTAACCTGTCCAGGGTGATAATGCAATCTCATATCATAATCCTTGATGAGTTCCAACCATCTCCTTTGTCTGAGATTTAACTCCTACTGTGTGAAAATATACTTCAAACTCTTGTGATCCGTGTACACCTCACAATGGTTTCCAATGAGAAAATGTCTCCAAGTTTTCAATGCATGCACAACGGCTGCTAACTCCAAATCATGCGTTGCATAATTCAACTCATGAGGCTTAAGCTGTCCTGAGGCATATGAAACAACTCTTCCTTCTTGCATAACCACTGCTCCAAGTCCTCAACATGAAGCGTCGCAATACACCTCATAATCCTTGGTCTGATCTGGCAAAATCAACACTGGTGATGTAACCAAGCGTTTCTTCAACTCCTGGAAACTAGCCTCACATTCCTTAGTCCATATGAACTTGGTATCCTTCTTCAACAACTCCGTCATAGGTTTCACAATCTTCGAGAAATTTTGAATGAATCTCCGGTAGTATCCTGCAAGTCCAAGAAAACTCCGGATCTCTCCAACCGTTGTTGGCGCTTCCCAATTTGTCACATTGTCAACCTTAGTTGGATCTACTGCCAGATATAACGTGTCCGAGGAATCCAACTTCCTTCAACCAAAACTCACATTTGCTAAACTTGGCATATAACTGATGTTCTCTGAGCTTACCAAGTACTAAACGCAAATGCTCCTTATGCTCCTCTTCATCCTTCGAGTAAACTAGGATATCATCAATGAACACTACGACGAACTTATCCAAAAACTCCATAAACACTTTGTTCATCATGTTCATAAAATATGTCGGTGCGTTAGTCAGGCCAAATGACATAACGGTATACTTGTACAGCCCATACCTGGTGGTAAAAGCCGTCTTAGGTATATCCTATTCTCGAATCTTCAACTGATGGTATCCCGATCGCAGGTCGATCTTGGAAAATACCTTAGCTCCTTGCAATCGATCAAACAAATCATTTATCATCGGTAGTGGGTACTTGTTCTTGATGGTTACTTCATTGAATCCTCGATAATCAACAACCATTCTTAAAGATCCATCTTTCTTCTCCACTAGAAGTACTGGCGATCCCCAAGGTGAAGAACTTGGGCGGATATATCCTTTATCTAGTAACTCCTTGACCTGCTTCTTAATTTCTTCCAAATCCTTTGCGGGCATTCTATATGGTCTTTTAGATATTGGCCCTGTGCCTGGAAAAAGCTCAATCAAAAACACAATGTCTCTATCCGGTAGCATGCCTGGCAACTCTTCTAGAAATACATCAGGGAAATCCTTCACTACTGGTACTTCCTCCTGCACAACTCCTGTTAGGAAATTTACTTGAGTCCTTTTCGGCACATGCCGGGATACATACTTGATCCTTCTCCCTTCTGGGCTGGTAAGCAAAATTGACTTACTGGCACATTCAATGTTCCCTTCATACTTCGATAACCAATCCATGCCTAATATCACATCCAATCCTTGAGATTCCAATACTATTAGGTCTGAGGGAAATACGTAGTTACCAATCCTTAATGGTAACCGATCACACCATAGACTAGCCATATACTCTGCTCCAGGCGAGGTTACTAACATGGGTGACCTAAGGGCTTGGGTTTGCAGTTTGTACTTATCCACAAATCCCCTTGATATGTATGAATGTGATGCACCAGTATCAAAAAGAACGAGTGCAGTAAATGACTTAACCAAAAACTTACCTATTACTGCATCGGGCTGGGCTTCAACCTCCTCCACATTTACGTGGTTCACCTGTCCCCTATTGGAAGGGTTCGGCTTCTTCCCAGAGGTTCCATTGCCATTTCCATTCTGGGCTTCGGGACATTCATTGGCATAATGTCCGGTCTTCTGGCACTTAAAGCAAGTGACTTGGCTCAGGTCTCTCTTGGCTGGGGTTGATGGGTTGGTGCGGTTTTGGCCGTTGCTTCCTCCATTACCATTACCATTCTTGGTGCCATTGTGATTGTGCGAGCTACCTCCTCCATGGGTATGCTGAAAATGTCCTCCCGGCCTAGGGGTAAAACATGGCTTCTGCTGAGCTCCAGAATTGTACTTCCCTTGTCCATACTTCCGCTTGCGGTTTTCAATTTGCTGATGCTTCCCTTCAATCATGAGAGCACGATCTACCAACTCCATGCATGCTCAACTCATCATTCAGTCCTTCCAGAAACTTCTCCTGCTTAGATGCATCCGTAGCAACGTCATCTGGGGCATAACGTGCAAGCTTACTAAAGTCCTCCACATACTGGCCAACTATCCGTCCTCCTTGGCGCAAGTTGCAAAACTCATGCTTCTTCATGGCCATAGCTCTTGTTGAAACATGGGCAGTATGGAAAGCCTGCTGGAACTGGTCCCATGTGACAGTGTCGACAGGGAAAGTGGCTGTGAAATTCTCCCACCATGATGCTGCGGGTCCTTCAAGTTGATGTGCGGCAAACTTCACCTTTTCCGCATTTGTGCATCCTGTCATGGTCAACTCCCTTGCTGTCTTGTAGAGCCAATCATCTGCTACTATCGGCTCAGTGCTACTGGAAAACACCGGCGGATTCAGCCTAAGAAAACGGGCTAAGTGATGAACATGTGGTGGTGGTGGTGGTGGGTTGTTGTTGTTGTTGTTCCCTTGATTCTGGTTCTGGACTAGCAACTGCATCAATGTGTTCTGCTGCTGGATCAACTGAGTGAGCTCCGGTGGGAAGGTAAATCCGGGGTCACATCTCGGAGGCATCTGAGGGGTTTAGAAAAGATGAGATTTAAGAATAGAGAGGGGTCTAGAGAGAAAACACTACCCATATGCACATGAGGCAAAACAAACAATTCTACTTCATTCAATCAAACAAGGGCATACAATCGGTCTAACTATCGCAAAAGTGCTCGGAATACTATATTTACATGGGGGACTACTACTACTGTTGGGGTGGTCTACTAGAAATATTCTTCGGTTGCAGACTCCATGATATCTGCTTCAGCTTCATGGACATAGTCATCATCGCTATCATCTGGATCCGAGTCGGTGTCGTCGATGATGACGTAGTCTTTCGGGCGAATCTCCTTGGGTTCTTCGTCTTCCTCTACTGGTGTAGGGCCTCCCATAAATATTCCGATCTTCATTGTTAGGTCGACATTCTTGTCCACTAGTACTTCGATTTCCTCTTCATAATCTTCACGTGTAGCCTTGAGTTCTTCCTCCAGTTCCTTGATTCTTGTCTTCGCCTTCTTCAGATCTATCATGTCGGCGCACATCTGGTCCTCCTGACGTCGAATGTGCTGGTTTAACTCCTGGATAAAATCTACAATTGATCTATCCTTCTTGGTGCTGATCATCTCCCAGTGCTCATCTCGGCGCCCACAAATCTGGTAGATAGTATCCTTGAGATCATTGCGGTAAACTTCTCCAATGCGTCCCATGGCGATGTGAGCTGCCATGCTCTTTCCTAGACTCCATGTTGGTGCATCAAATGAAAACTCTATGGGCTCAGTGACTGGCATGAATGTCCTTCCTGGAACGCGAACTTGAATCATCCAGCGCTCCTCTTCCGATAGAGTGGCGTTGTAGGTTTCGGTGAAGCTTGGTAGTCCTATGTTCAGATATCTAGTGACCCTTCAAATGACGTCCAAAGGGTGTATCTTCATCCGGTTGCGTGAACTTGTTCCTTGCATCCGCCATCCTAAAAGAGTAGAAAAGATGAGAGGTTAGAAGGAGAAGAGTGAGTAGTTATCTAGGGCTTTAGCTTAGTGGTCGTGTCCTACAGTCAGCGTGTGCTCTGATACAATCTTGTAGCGACCAGACCTCAAGCGGTCCAATCTCTGTGCTCAGGTGTCATCCCTGGATCAATAATGCTGACACCACACAGTACTTGGAGGATTTATAACAGAGTAGCAAGCACACACTTATTACATCGAGTGTCTCAAAAGAGAACTTATTACAATAAATATGGCTTAAGGCCATCTAATAATGATAATAGCGGAAGGCTTGGAAGATAAGTGGGTCCATCAACTCCAACGACATCACTGAGTATAGAAGCACGACCTAAAAGGCATCTTACTCGTCGTCTGAAAAGTCTACAACATGAATGTTGCAGCCCGAAACAGGTCAGCACATGGAATATGCTGGCAATGTAACACATAGAGAATGATGGAAGAATAAAACTATACTACATGCATATTTTGCTGGTGGAAAGCTCTATGATTACAGTTTTGCGTAAATCCAATTTTTCCCTACTGCAAAGAAATAAATTTTATTTAACTATCACGGTAGTTGTTAAACATTGAGAATGGTTGACAGCATTCTCAATCCCAATTAAGCATCATCATTAAAAACCCAACAAAATTAATTAGAGTAACATGATGAGATTCACATGATAATCCAGGTAATAGATACTCAAGATGTCCATAACCGGGGACACGACTAATCATGATTAGTTTATACACTCTGCAGAGGTTTGTGCACTTTCCCCCACAAGACTCGATCTCCTCCGTTGGATTTCTCGCACTACAGGGTGTTTGAGAAACGGATGACCGAGACATAGTCTTTCAGAAGCGCTAGCACCTTACGATCGGGTAGACCGTACCACCTACATCCCCTACATCTGCTAGTCTACCACTGTAAGAGTTCGCACGACTTAGTCAACTATGCTAGAGCCCATAGTAGCTTGTGGCTGCACACGGAAGTTTCTATCATGAATAATCTCATGATCCCTTTGAGACTGGGTGGCGGTCCAAAGAAAAACAGGCAATCGCTGGAATACCCAGGTGCCTCAATCCACCCAGATGTGTATTTAATTTGCCACCTTAGATAAACCATTAAATTATCAATCTCACATCTGTCATGGATTCCACTCACCCAATCCACGTCTACTAGCATAGCATGGCATAACAAGCAAACGTAGAAGTAACTCCCAAAGGTTTGATAATAACATGTAATAGGTACTACCTCATCTACTTCCCAGACCCACAATTTAATTAGATCCTAATCATGCAATGGTGTGAGGGTTGATCTAATGCAATAAAAACTGGGTAATAGGAAGTATGATCAAAGTGTTACTTGCCTTGCTGATGATCCGTGAAACCTAGCGATTCAAAGTAGCGAGCGGCGCACTCTGGATACTCTATCGCAAACAAACAAGCATACAATAAGTACTCAACTAATGCACAGGTAAAACTCGAATAAAAGATCTAACCAAATAGTTCAACTTAAGAACTCCGGTTGGCAAAAAGAACCAAATCGAACGAAGCAACGAAAGACAAACGACAAAAGAAATAAGCTCTATTTACTAATCTGAATCTAGGGCAATTTTTACGGAGGCAAAAACTTGTTTGAGTTGGTTAAACGGTAATAGGGTTTCGAGACAAAACTCCAGGCGCTTGAATCGCCTGATTCCAACAAACGCGCGAAAAGTTAAACTAAAACGAACATCGGATCAGAAATCGCGATCAGAAAAATCACGGATTTAATCTGAGAAAAAGAAAAACAACAAACAGAATAACGAACGAACGTTCATTTTCCGGAACTAAATGATGAACGCGTTCGTTAAAACTAATGGATGAGCGAACGCTCGCTAAATAAATAAACCTAAGAAAAACCGATCTATTTAAAAAACGAAAACTCGGGTTTTAAAAATAACCGAAACGGCTTTTCTCAAAAAACCAGGGCGGCGGCTACCTCAGCTCGGGGCTTCGGCGGGGCTCCGGCAGCGGCGGGTGGTTTGGGGCGGCGGGGCGGTGGCTGCGGGCGGCGGTAGGG